>NC_037596.1:267500-407636 GCF_003073045.1 Pomacea canaliculata
AAATTGTTCTTTATGAAAGTAGAGAAATTTTAGTGGTCATAGTTAATAGAGACGCAAACTCATTTTGTCAGTATGAACAGCAAGTGACAGAATTATTTTATAAGTAAATTCTATGTATATTCTGTAATATATATGTAAAATACTGAACTAGTTTGTAGAATTAACCTGGAAGCCGATGCTGCATCCTGCCTGTTTGTTAAATGGTTTATCAAGATCGTAAAGCATAACAGATATGTCACGTGGTGTAGTCCGTTCTGAGCTTCCCGTACTGTGCTGGCCTGTCGGTGGGTGTGTGCACGCGGATGAGGGGGATCAAGTGAAAGTGCACGCGGCGCTGTCGTCGAGCGTCAGTTGCTTGGAGGGCCTTCACAGGTCTCATTTCTCGGGACCGGACGACCCTGACGTCACCGGATGCACACTCTCAACAGCTGGTAACGAACGCACACCCTGTAGCTTGGTTCACGACGTACCAATCGAACTTCAGCTGAGCGCAGACCACACAGAAATCACAAAGACAAAATTCACGTAACAGAACACTAATTTATTAACCACATAAAAAAAACCATTAATAGGAAACAAATATCAAAACATTCTAACGCTCTTATAAACAAATATATATTAACGCGAGCAATTCAACAAACAAAAGTAGGGAAATACAACAAGTAGAAAGTAGCGAATGCGGAGAAGATGCAAAACCCCACGCGCGCGAAAAGAACAAAGGTAAAAAAGAAGGGGGGAGAAAAGTCACATGGAGGGGGGTTTGCAGTCCGGTCCCGAAAAGAAGAGACCAGTGAAGGCCCTGCGAACAACTGACGCGCGACGACAGCGCCGCTGGTCAGGGTTCATGGGCTCGCGGGACAAATAGGGCTACACAAGGGCCGCGTGCACTGTCCCTTGATCCCCCTCATCCGCGCGCACACACCCACCAACAGGCCAACACAGTACGGGAAACACAACACAGACTACAACACAATCGACGACACGCGACTCATTGCATACCTTTGTATTTCATACAGTTTGTGTTAATTACGAAGTGTATGATCATGTGGAACATCATTATTTTTTATGACTAAAACTTGGGTCTAATTGAATTTATATGAGCGAGAACACTCCTTTTTTGTGTCTGTAAGTCTGTAGTTAACAGACAGGGCCTCTGAAACGGAGAAACGTGTAAAGGTCAGATAGAGTTGAGAAGTAAGTGACATGTGTTAAACTATCTGTGACACCTACATAAAACATATAAAAAGAAGGAGAAAGTTCAAGAAGCACACATTCCTTCATCGTTTATATTATCGAACGTGCACAATGGTTGATGATGAGAACAACTGCTGGAAAGGCATGATATAAAAGTGTAGAATAAAAAGCAAAGGAACATATATTTTGAGTTCTTAAGCTGACGTGTGCAGTATTGTTGGCACCATCTGTTTTAGCCTCATCATACTGTCTTCGCCTCTCGTTGCCCTAACAAATATAATAAAGTTAATTTTCATGTGATACGAATTCTGGGCACTGATGCCAGTCTTTTTTACTGCTGCAATTATTTTTGATGCCGCAACACGTATAAAATAATGTGAAAATGATTTATGAAGAGTATGTTTTTATATGGCAAATAATCTTTTTAATTTTCCCTCTACTTTATACACAAACCGTCTGTGCGATTTTGTTCTCAAATGCAATAGAAATATTGATAAAGTCTAATGGCCGAAAATATAATTATCCAAAAGACTAGAAAAAGATAAATAATTAATGCTACAAAATTTTTGGTTTGTTTTATATTTCTAGAGCAAACGATGTTATCCTCTGTGTTAGAAGGGGAACGTCTGAAGCTATGCAGTAAATGCTAATAAAAAAAACTGAATTGTTGTGCTTGTGTCAAATACTCAACTAATATTGCTGTCAATAGCACCACAGCATCTGGTCACTGTGCCACGTTCATGTTTTATAAATTATCATAAGACTGTTCTCTTTTAACCTGAAAAAACAAAAAGTCAACAGCGTGTCAGCAAGACGACGACAGCCACTGCTCTCACTGCTCGGTGTGTTGACAGCCAGACACCACGTGTGTCGCACGCTTAGTAACCGCAAGTACTGTGTCGTCCATGTGGCGGAAGCAATTGGCCAGGTATTTTGTTTCCTTTGAAAAACAAAGATGGACGTATCCATCAATTTCGAGCCTTACCTAAATTTCAATGAACTGGACAAATCGCCCACGATCAAACAAATGTATTTGCGCACCAACACCGTCTTGCCAAGCAGTGCTGTGGTTGAGAGATAGTTCAGTCTGGCAGTCAGTCTGTTCACTACAAAAAAATTAAAAGACAGACAAAAGCTTTGGAGGACTGAATCATTTACAAATGATGCTTAGTGTTAAAGATTCTTCAATAGCTAATATTTTATTTAAATATGGGAAAGGAAGATAAAATGATTCTCTTCAAATAAACTGCATTATACCTCTTGATGCCATTGCATAAATTAAAATCCTTGCATGGTAAGACATATATTTTGTGTCAACTCGTTCAAACTACCTACAGTAGCCAAGCCAATGAAAATTGGTTAATGTCATTAAACACTAATTGAATGAAACTCATGTCAAATATTTTTATTTCCCAATGATAATGATCATATTTGCATACAATATATTTTCTTCCTTTCATTCATTGATGAGGATATCCTTAGTTTACATTTTAAAACTGTTGACTGCAACAATTGAAAGAATTGTTTAAACAATGTATATGCTACCTTGCTACCTTGAACTGCATATGATTTCTTTACCCATTTTTGTTGTGCTTCCACATAGAGCTGCCTGTAATGTTATTTCTGGAATTTTCCATGGGGATAAGCAAATTTGCATAATGTTACTTCACCAAGTGTAGCAATTAGTAGATAAAAATGAGGTACTATGTTCCTTTATTACTGATTCCTGTCTACAGTTTTGTATGCTTAAAGGAGCAATAAAAGGTGTTCAATTATAAGACAGTTATCTTTATTGAATTGAGTGTGCATGAATTTCAGTGACAAAGTGAATAACATCCATGGAATCAACACTTCACATCAATTTTTATTTCATATACATGCATTATGTAAAACTCAAACTTTTATAATGCTCAAGATTGAAATGCTTTTTGGCTGCTCCAATTAAGATTGCCAAAACAGTCCAGAAAGCTTTTATAGAAAAAGCATTGCATGATGATCCATTATCCATAACATTAGGATCAATATTATTCTTGCACATATGTAAATAAAGATGATACAAATTTAACAAGGGATATACATATATTATGTCAAGTGAGAGTGTATTAATTTTGTGAGGCAATTTATATTCCAATGGGTTTAGGGATGGAGGGAGGGGCAATAAAATTACCATCTTCCCATTACCTTTAATTACCTTTAATTCCCATTATACCAAACATTCTTGGAAATTAAAGGGTCTAACGTCTCTCGGTCTCTGGCCAAACACAGTCACTCAGCCGGAGGCAGGACGCGACTAAACCTGTCGAACCCTTGCAAAGCAAAGACCAAGACAAAGACGGAAAGTTCGACACAAAACGAAAAAAAAGAAACATATATATATATCAAAGACTATACTAAGGACTTCTTCGATATCAAAGGATTTCATGATGCTCGTAGATACCAAACACAGCGACCGGAAATTGCCTGTACTACCCTACTCTTCCACCCAGCGGTCACGCGGTGAGTCAACGCTTTCCCAATGCCAGCCCTTCGAGTGGGCTGTCCACAGGCTATAACGTCTATGGCTGGCCGCACACTTGCGCAGCGGGGTCACGAGTTCACACTCCTACGAGGTGACGAGGGTGCAGGGTGGACGGTTGACACAATGGCGGACAGTAGCTCGAAAGCAGATGAAGCGACAAGGACGAAGAACAAAAATGGTAAAGTAGAATACGACGAATACGTAGAACACGAGGAACATGTTGAATACGGAGAAGCCTGATGAAATATGCAAGTGCGTCATGGCAAAGAAACAGAATGGGTCAAACGGAAGTCTTGACCTTTGCGACCCTGATGTGCCTTTAGCTTGAAGGTAGAGGCAGACCAACGACCAACGAATACGTACGGAGCACCGTAACCTCTCTCGTGGGCCCACATGAGCCCCTTCTGGCAACAGTGAAGCGGCGCAAGCCCACACAACAGTCTACAGTCTTTGTAACACCCCCTCCCCTACTTTATCCGTTCATTGCTACTTTCTTATTCGTCTTCATCTCGCAACTCGTAGTTCTTGTTACCTGATTCCAATTTGTATTTCCTATGTGTGTTTTTCTTTTCGCAGTCAGTCTTGTTGTTTAACTTTCTGTTTCTTCCTATGTTGTCAAGTTTTCATATACTATCCTCCTTAAAAAGTGTTTAAATGCACTACATAAATTTACATTATTATTATTATTTGCACACCGGTAAAAAATATATAAGAAAAAATCTCAAGTTAAAAGAAAAAGAAATAATATTTTGAGACCAAGAGCTGATGTGTGCAGTATGTTTGGCATTATCTACTCTAACCACGTCATGTGCTTTACTTAACTGCGATTCTCTCTTGTGTCACTACTAAACAATAGATATGAAATTGAAATTGATAGTGCAACGAGAGGCGAAGACAGTATGATGTGGCTAAAACAGATGGTGCCAAAAATACTGCACACGTCAGCTTAAGATCTCAAAATATATGTTCCTTTTCTTTTTTTTTTGTATACTTTTATGTCATGCATTTCCAGCAGTTGTTCTCATCATCAACCAATGTGCACGTACGATAAGATAAACGATGAAGGAATGTGTATTTCTTGAACTTTCTCCTTCTTTTTATATGTTTTATATAGGTGTCACGGATAGTTTAATACATGTCCATTACTTCTCAACTCTATCTGACCTTTACACGTTTCTCCGTTTCAGAGGCCCTGTCTGTTAACTACAGACTTACAGACACAAAAAAGGAGTGTTCTCGCTCATATAAATTCAATTAGACTCAAGTTTTAGTCATTAAAAATAATGATGTTCCACGTCACAAAAGGTTATCAATACAATCACCTTGCACTTCTAAATATATGAGTGGAAATTTTCTCTCTTCGAATCTGAAGGACAATATTTTTACAATCACTATTTTTGAGGAATATTTTGGTGTCATTCTGCTAAGGAAACACGAATGTTAATGGGCGATCGGTGGTATGCAATGGAGCTTTCGTGGGAAAACGTTCGAAATCCCAACAGTGTCTCCTGAGGAACCATCTTCCAAAACCCACGAGGGGCCCAACTTTCTTCCGACCAGTGTCCCATGATTTTTTGCAGGCTGGGCAGTTGCCCTCTGCACAGGCAAGTAGCAAAAAAAAAAAAAAAAAAAGAGTAGCCCCACTACCCGCACCTACTGCGGAGTGGCAGATCAAATGTCAGCTCAAAGTTGAGCAAGTTGACTCCTTGAAGCGAGGCATGCGAAGATAATGTACTGAACCTTACAAGAAATAAAATACTACAAAGTTAAATTTAACAGTTGAGAAACAAATGAAACTTTTAGGATCAAATTATTATAGCTTGCAAGTGATGTGCATGGGTGGGAGCCAGAAATTTCCTGGGACTGAAGATTTTTCAAGAGCCATGTAGTACTAGAGCATATGCATATAACGTTATATGACACATGGTTGCATACGCGTTTCACGTTTTTCACATACATAACACACATAAGTCATACAATGTCTTTAGTAGTTAACAATGACAAATGTCCAACTTTATTAAACCTACTGGGCAATTATAACTTGGGAAGTGTGTTCTGTTACAAAAGTTTAAGAAAACTGCTAGTTACACTATTAGGCGAGTGATGCATTATAAGAACGTGCATTCTTATATATAAAACATTCGTAAGGTACACCTATATCACACACCCGTGCACACATACAACTGACAATTAATCTATAATCTATGGTTGAGCTTGTGGACTGCAGAGGTTGTAAACCATTTCAAGTCCCTATTGCTTTTGCATATAGGCATAGTATGTTTGCCTGCCTGAAAGCAATATAACAAATTCTCCTGCTAGGACATGTTCTGGTATAGACAAAATACTGAAAACTTTTCTGACAATTTGCTGATCATAAAAAGGAATCCAAATTTCTGTGCTTAACACCAATTACCTTAGAAAAATATGGACAGTATGGTTCAAATTGTTCATATCATGGACAGAAAACTGTAAAACCAGCATATGAAGGAAAAAAGTGAAAGACTTTCAATGAATGACTGATAAAAACAGCTCAATGTTGCTGTGCTGACTGAAAAACTATTCAGCTATTGAAGGTACACATGCTGATCATGTTTACATCCCATTTTAGCCTGCAATCAAAAACAGAGCCTACGTACCTGAAGGAGTTAACTGTCTCAACAGGTACACAATAAAACAAAATTGTAATTTCTTAAGTCTATGCCTATCTCTTCTGTCTTATCTACATTTAATTTTGATAAGGCAAATAAAAACAAGTAAAAAAATCCAATACCCACCAAAACCTAACACTTCTTATTTTTTAAAAATCCAGTGATTGATGTTTGCATTGGTCTCCCTGACATTCTGGGAGCAGACTTTTCAGGGGTATTTGTCAAAATGTCAATTTGTCCAGTTACTATGCTGGCAGGCTGTGTGGTTTCTGTTGGTCTCTTAGCTGTCTGTGTTGATGGCTCAGTTGCTGGATGAAGTAACTGCTGCTTCTTAGTCGGCTGGAAGCTAATGCAGTCCTCCAACTTCCTTTTTTGGACAGCATTCTGGCAAACAGTGTCCTGTTTTTTTTTTAGCCAGATGAGCCTCTCTTTCCAAATGCACTGTATATGATGCATGTGCAGAAATCACAATTTTTATCATTTGGTCACTGGGGACCATCTGTATGGCTCTGAGTCCTCTGGCCCTTAAATCATACTCAATAAACCCAATGGCTTCAACATTTTTAGGTGTAGGGTTGGTTCTGTCTTTTTCAACAATGTCCTCCATAATATTAAAGGTTCCCGCTGCCCGGCATTTTATTCGCTTCCAGTAATCGTTTTCTTTGAGTACGGATCAGTGACTAAACTTATGTCGGGGACGATACGAACATCGCCAGTGAAAAGACAGATAAAGATGGAAACACTGAAAGGACTTTTAATTGTGAAGTGCAACTTTGACAGCGAAAATTAACGAAATCCTTGTGAAAAATTGTATGACACAATCTTGCAATGACTGCAACTTTACAAGGAGATTCACGGTCTATGAAGTACGGTTTGGGGCAACAGCCCCGCAAGATGACGAAGGTGCCGGACCATTATTGCCACAATTTATACAACGCCTCACCTGCACGTCAGCAAAGTTGGCTGAGCGGGAGATAAGGTAGGAATATTTGAATTTAAATTTTAAATACCGGTTTTCTAATTAAAATGGAATACTGTAGTGGCGTGGACAGATCTGCCGTTGAAAGCATCACTACTCGGTAAAGTTAGAGGAAAGTCCCCCCCCCCCCTATTTATCGGCGGTCTTTGTCGGTGACGACATCATCATCGGCACGCGCCCGCTTTCGCTACCGAAACGTCTGACCACCTTACCCGAGGTCATCTTTATGACTTATTGCTGGCTGTGTTAAACAAGTTGTGACAAAAAAAAAAATTGACGTTCAGAAAACACTTCTAAGTTCTAATTAAGCAAATTATTGAACCCATGTCTTCACGTTAAACCCGACAATAGTAACAAGTATTATTAAGTTATCGTCACTATATTATTTCGCTGTAAGAAAAAGCCGCTACTGTTGCAGACGGTGGGAAAAGGTTACAAACAATTAAAACACCAAATTCGTGCGTTATTTGGCGAAATTAATCCAACCTATCTAACTGTATATAAATCAGTGCTTCCGTCATCATATCAATAGTGATGTTGATACACGTACTCCATTACGCGCGGATGGTCGGCCCCAGTCCCCGCGTGTTCCTAACGCCGCCTCTGCCTATTACCACTAGCGTATGGTATCGTTCACGATACGAGAAATTTTCGTTTTTATTCATAGTCTATTGGTCCTTCGTAATCAGTGAACATTTTGAATTTTACTTTCCGTCCCAGTTCCGTCCTGAGATTTTTTCCAGCTACCCCCCTCCTTTTCCTCTTGTTCGTGAGTAGGCCGCTGGTCACGTGACCCTCTGCTACCCCGGTCCCAACCTTAGGAATACGAAGAACATATAGAATACGGGGAATAAGGAAAAGCCTGAGACGGCTTGTGATGGAGAGACCAGCGCCGGCCGCCAGGGCCACGGTCCCGCACCATCACCCACGTCCGGCACTGTCAGTTGCTGGATGAAGAATCTTCAGAAACCGCAGAAAAACGCGCCAAGGACCACGCGCGCGAAAAGGAAAACGGTAAAAGAATCTTGAATCTTGAATCTTGGTAAAGAAGAGGTAGGGAGAAAAGTCAAAGGTAGATGGGGGTTGAAGTCCGGTCCCAAAAAGAAGAGACCTGCGAGCAACTGACGCATGAAGACAACGCCGCGAGTCAGGGCTCTTTGGCTCGCGAGACAGATAGGGTTACACAAGGGCCGCGTGCACTGTCCCTTGCTCCCCCTCATCCTCGCGCACACACCCACCGACAGGCCAGCTCAGTACGGGGAAGACATTACGGACTACAACACATATATGTTATGCTTTACAATCTTGATAAACCATTTAACAAACAGACAGGATGAAGCATCGGCTTACAGGTAAATTCTACAAAATAGTTCAGTATTTTACTTCCATAGAATAAACATAAAACTTACTTATAAAATAATTCTGTCACTTGCTTTTCATACTGACAAAATGAGTGTGCTTCTCTATTAACTATCAACACTAACATTCCTCTACTTTTAGAAAGAACAGCTTTGATTAAACTCTTAATTAACTTCTCAGCCTGCAAGAGCGGTGGGCATTTGATCGGCCCCAATAGGAAAGTCAGACGAACAGGAGAAAACGTGTAATGTGATCCTAAACTGACGACAGTTGAGACAGGGCATGACCTCCTGGCGATGATGGTGAAGCGTACATCGAGCTTTTCTCTTCAGCCGAGCTCGACATCGCAGGCACGTGATCATGTCGCATCCCTCCACCCTCTCCTTCCCTCCACCCTCTGTTCCCCCTCCACGAATGTAGCTGCGACAAGTCAAGGGACAGGGTCAGAGGTACAAGGTACCGGGTCAGACCGGTTCTCATCATTGAAATGCGCGAAATGTACGTCCATCTTCAAGTGAAACACCGCCGATTTCCGAACTAGGTCTTTATAAAGTTGAGTGAAAGATGCCATTAAAACAACTGTCTTTTATAACAGTGGATAGTCGTGAATAATTAATGATCATATATAAGTATTGTAGTTCTTATTGTGAAATGTTTCACGTGTTGTCGCCCGCAGGTCTCACACATACTACATCCGCTAGCAACATAACTCCATTCCTTTTACATGACGCTGTCTTCTATACGTGCTGTAAATAGTTTAAATCGTTTAACCATATCCTTCTTGCTGTAAATAAACAAATTGTTTAATCGTATCTCTTGCTTACTAATTGCCCGTCTTTACATAAATCAAATGTTAAGAGCACAAATACGATTCTACCGGTCGAAATTTTATTCGCGGGCAATCAGCGCTTAAGATAAGCAAACAAAGTAAAGATATGGACAATTGTACTATAAGCTCTTCTAAAGCCTGCCTGCTCTTCTAGAAGCTTTTCTTCTGTTTCCGCCCATCTTGACAATCTCTTATTCAATATATCTGTGTAAATTTTACTAATAACACTAGTTAGTGTCACTCTATAATGTTCCGGTTCGTTTATGTTTCCTTTTTTTATGTTTTGGTACTATGATAGATTTGTGCCATTCGCATGGGAAAGTGCCTTTCTCGAATAAAATGTTGAACAGTTTTAGCAAAAAGTCAAAAGTAACCTCATTTGAATTTTTTAACATTTCACTAATAATTTTGTCTACTGGTAGCAACCACACTTCTCCCTATGTACTGACTGAGCTTTAGGAAACGTGGAATAAAGAGGCTTGAAGGTTTATTTCAATTGTTTCTGCGGTGTCTCCTTGAGCTGTGTGTGTATGTGTGCGTATGAGTGTGTGTTTGTGAAAAAATAGAGATATTTCGTGCATGTGTAACTTAATGTGCGTTTGTCTTATTACAAAACATAAACAGAGGAACAGGAATGTAGTGACAACATATGTGTGTATGTGTTTGGAGATAAGTTGTTTGTCTATAGCAGCCATCAAAGACACATTATTTCAAATCACAAAAGACAAATGATTGCGATTCACCTTTTTTTTTGTCACCTTGCATTTTCGATGCCATTGACAACGATAAAGTTCAAAATCTTAGAACACGTTTTTTCGAAAAATTGGACGTTATTTTCACACTTTTTCTTTTTGTAGAATTGTTTGTTGGGTAAAAGACCTTACTATTACTGACTCAAATTAAATATGCTTTTATCGCCACATTGCAGTGCCTTAAGGGATGTAAGATAAACTGTCATAATTTTGTTCACTTTTGTTGCAATATTCTACAGATTTTCAAGTGTAAGCAAAACATTAGCAGGGTTGTGTGCCATGACACAGTCAAAGTGACAGTAGACATTGACAGATATTTCTTAGAATTCCATTTAGCCGATGACCAAGGTGTTCCATCAGGTGAATAAACTCTGCACACACAATGTAAATTCAATGAAAAGAAAACAGGAAGAACATCAAATAAAAGAATAAAAAACAAAGAAATAGCTTAAAATGTCTTTTATTGACTTTGAATATGCAAACTAATAATGTCAGATTCATGTCAATATGTCTGCGCAATGAAATTATTTTTCTGTACATTGCATATTTTAATATATTGTAGACTACATTATATATTAACACTATATTATGTATAATATTATGTATACATATATTTTATGCATATAGTTTTAGCTTGAGGTTTTATGTCACGGACCGTCCGCGGACACGCGCATTCTTTTCCACAAACCAAAATATCCTGATCGCTTGAGGGTGGGCGTACCCTCTTAGAGGCACAAATAATTATTCAAATCAAATACAAAGTCAAATGAAACAAAGGCAAAATCCACACTCATAGATTCACTCCTTCATTCGCCACACAAGATGTATTACCAATATGTTATCATTCATCCCACATAATATTAAAGGTAACAATAAAATCGACTCCCCTAAATTATTGTCACTGATGAAGAACCCAATGTTCGCTCCCGATGAAACATCAACCTCTTATTTTAAAGTCTTTGAGACCCTCCCAAGTCCTCTAATCCAATTAATCCCACTGATCTTCTTTCCACGAAGTCTATTTATGATTGAAAATAAATGGTTTTCACAGTACCCACAGTTTATATCAGACGTCTCGATCTTGCGCATGCGGCCGCCTCCTAGATGTTTGGCCGGATGATGTTAGATTCGCTGAAGGCCGGGAGGAAACCTTTCCTCCACCGGCGCTTACTCTTAGGCTGTGAAGAGCTGCCCCTTCCAGGCGACAGATGGAAGTCGGTGCCCCAGTCTTGCACCAAGTTTTCTGTTCTTTTCTCGCTGATACCAGTGTTTGGTTTCTTGACCCCGCCAAGAAACTGGGATGCCCAAGCCACAGAGCTCCCCCACGGTGCGAACACGGACTACAGTGACTCACGACCTGTGAAGTACATCCACCTGTAGTTTACCCACGGTATTACTTTCAGTAATACTTTTTCCGCTGTCGCAGCAGTTGCGAGAAAGTCCCGAGAAAAATCCACCAGCTCTCACTTCGGTTCCGCCGTCTGCTCTCTGCTTTCCGTTATTTTCTCTAACGTTATTTTCCTCTATATTTTACGTCACCTTATTTTGACGTCCCAGTTTGCGTCATTTGCTCAAGGGCAAACAACTTCCAGCCCACTACGCTAAATCAGATCTACCACGGTTGTCGATCTTCCCTCCTAACCCCCTCTACTAAATACTTATCCGTTACATTTTATAATGCAAAAAATGTAAATGCACATAATTAAATTGCATCAAGAATGACAGACCTGGTGATTTCTAAATGAATATAGATATGTGTGTCTAAATGATGCTTTAATACCTTTATGCTGGTTGGTCTGTGCCGGATTCAAAGTCTGCGCCTACTTCAGTTTACCTGATAACAGTCATTGCCAGACGGTAGATGAATGTAAATGTAGACTGATGTTAATTAAAAATTGTGTTAAAAACCTTATGACATTACTTTTATGCAAAAAAATCAGTGTTAGTCAAGTTGTGAATTTGCAACAATAGAGTTGAATGTTTGAGATAACATCTACACTCGTCTACAAGATGTTAAATATACCAAGTTTGAAACACACATAGCAACAAATTTTATCTTTTTTTTACAAAGAGTGATAACATTATATGTTTCTGATATATTGAGATAGGTAAGTAGGATATACTTATTTCTTCTGTCGGGAGCATGGGACTTCAGGTTGGAGATCCCTGCTTAATCCGTCTCGTCTATCTAACCAACAGTCGCACATAAAAAAGTGCTCTGAAGGTCCAAAAACCCAAAACTGTGAGCAACAGAAAAGCAAAAAAACCTGGTATATGTATGGGAGATACGAGCTTAGCGACAAATGTGTAATTACCCTCAGATATCATAAGCAATAAGATATTTAATGTCTTTAGACACGTCTAGAATTCTCTTCTCTGTATTATTGAGATTTAATTTTGCAAAACGGACAAACATGACAACATTGCATGAAATACGCATTTTCAGAATGAATACTACGAATTTTTTTCGGAAAGGCTAATACAAAGCATTAAACATTCTTGTCTTTATCCTAAAGGATGTAGTATTACTAAAGTGATGACCAGGTAAGATAACAGTCGCTGTGTCAAGTGCCATTGGAAATATTGAAATAACCCTGCAGCCATTAGGTTTAGGGAAAGTAGTCTTTAACTGCAAATTCCTTGGGGGACTTCCCGCATGTGTACTGCTTTGTTAAGAATAGATTAAATTTAACAAATGAACTATAAATTCTAATAAATTTGCAAAATTTTATTTACTTTGAACAGTAAACAATGATGTCCGTGGTGATCAGTTGTGATATCTACCGCAGTTACCGTAACTACTGTAATGTGATTCAAGAAATGTGTCCACTTAAATGAAATAAATCTTGGAGAGATATTGTTGTAATGTTGAGCCATGTCGGCTCAGCTATACCTTCTATCATGGTACAATCATGTCAAAATATTTTGCCCAGTAGGGAAAATACAGGACTGACAGTGTGGCTACCATTAAAGCTCTAGGGTGCAGTCTTAGACATATATATTTATATGTATATATTATTATCGTAATGGAAGCTCAGATTGGTTGTGTTCAGTGCCGACATATATACATATGGCAGTGAAGCATGGCAACTGCGAGCCATCATCGGCTACCTGCAGACGGCGTGTTACCATGGTGACAGCCATGTAGCGAGAGTTTCTTACTGGCCGCTGTATTGTTTGCATCCTGGCTTGAGGCTAGCTCTCAGTGGCCAAGATGGCCAGTACCTACAAGCGCTGGAACCACACTGGTCCAACATTTTGTGCTGTCTGGGATGTTTGTATCGCAACGTATGGATCACATAATTATGAAATTAATTATCATTTATATCTTGGTGTCTTATTGACAAACGCATCATAAATAGAAATCACTTAGTTTAGAAAGCAAACACTACAGTTCTATTTTACCCAACTGAGATGCCAGTCGTAACGATCGCCACTACCGTCAGACCTGATGTGCACTGAGCACACTTCACCAATGTCGTCCGTTGTAACCACGAACTGATCAAAACTACCTCTCTCAAAGTTGTTTTCATCATTGTCTATTTCCATTTCTGCGGAAGATCCGTGACTTCCATGGAGAGTAATAAAGATACCGGAGTCTGATCCCGCGTTATGCTCCTCCATTGTACAAGTTAAAATCGTCCATTGGACCCCTAAAGAAATAAAACACAACGACTAATATGTTAAAATTTGCTTCTTCCAAATCGTTCCATTTACTGTTCAAGTGTATAGCTTCAGACGTTCCCCTCCTAACATAGAGGATGACATAGACATTGGAGTGTGTAGCCGCATCAGGTATCTTCAATGTATACACAATAAACTTCCACCAAGTAACAAAAAAAAACTAAAAATGAGTCTTACATTCATTATCTATCTTTTCTGTTTTTCACCCCCCCCCCCATTTTTTTTCCTGACAGAAATATTTCTGCTTGTGTACTGTAAGTGTTTTTGTGTATTCTTAATGTACATTACAATCACTGTTACCTTGAACACCAAAACCTTGAATGAAGCAGAGCAGAAAGACGAGAGGCCACATAATGTTGCTCCCACTCGACGCCAGCGACTGCACTTGTGGAAACTTTCTAAAGACAGTCTGTGATAACGAATATATATATACTTACTACAAATTATACTTTCGGTCATGTGACTTCATCAATATTTCTACTGCATTGGAGAACAAAATCGCAGATAGGGTTTGTGCATAAAGTAGAAGGAAAATTGAAAAGATTATTTGCCATATAAAATAAAACTCTTCATTTATCATTTTCACATTATTTTGTCAGTGCTGCGGCATCGAAAATAATTGCAGTAGTAAAACAGACGATGGCAGCAGAGACCAGAGCTCGTATCACATGAAAATTAACTTGCATTATATTTGTTAGTGCAACGAGAGGCGATGACAATATGATGTGGCTAAAACAGATGGTGCCAACAATACTGCACACGTCAGCTTAAGATCTCAAAATATATGTTCCTTTGCTTTTTATTCTATACTTTTATGTCATGCGTTTCCAGCAGTTGTTTATGTAAAAAAAATCATGTTACAGAAACTAAAACCAGAGAACTCGTCACAGATGGCCGAGGTAATGAAGCACACCAGGAGACTGGACTAATGACGAACGACAGCCAAACCCGAAAGGGAGCTGGTGCCCCGACAGCGGATTTACTGAAGCCGAGGCAAAAGTTGATGGTGGGTTGCTGGAACGTCCAGACCTTGTACCAGACTGGCAGGATGCTCCAATTAGTCAAGGAGTTTGACAACTACAACTTGGACATCCTGGGAGTCAGTCAGATGGACCGGCACGGGAAAGAGGAGACTATCGTCAGGACATGCCATCTTGTTCTGAGGAAGATCAGACGGTCAGCACTCTGAAGGAGTAGCTCTACTCCTCAACAAGAAAACGGAAAAGGCACTGTTGGAATGGAAGCCTTATGGACCCAGGCTTTTGAGAGCAAGATTCCATTCAAAGTACATGCGTTTCCAGCAGTTGTTCTCATCATCAACCATTGTGCACGTACGATAATATAAACGATGAAGGAATGTGTATTTCTTGAACTTTCTCCTTCTTTTTATATGTTTTATATAGGTGTCACGGATAGTTTAACACATGTCCATTACTTCTCAACTCTATCTGACCTTTACGCGTTTCTCCGTTTCAGAGGCCCTGTCTATGAACTACAGACTTACAGACACAAAAAGGAGTGTTATTGCTAATATAAATTCAATTAGACCCAAGTTTTAGTCATTAAAAATAATGATGTTCCACGTCACAAAAGGTTATCAATACAATCCCACTGGACTTCTAAATATATGAGTGGAAGTTTTCTCTCTCCGAATGTGAAGGACAATATTTTTACACTCACTATTTTTGAGGAATGTTTTGGTGTCATTCTGATAAGGACAATGTTAGCCATCGATAACTTTTCAATTATTTTAAAAAAGACTAAAATATAAGCCTTTAAGGAATATAAATCTACAATCATATACAAGAAGTACATCGTATAATTTTTGAAGGATTTGCCAAAATGTTTGTTGTAACAGCTTTTATACAATACAATACAATACAATACAATACAATACAATACAATACAATACAACTTTATTATTCTGCAAGGCCAATTACAGGTATGATGACACGCCAGCACACTAGAGAGATGATTATTTAGGAGATTGAAGGGAACTGATTCTGGCGACACACACACATGTGCACACACCCACTCATATAGCAACACAGCAACAGGAGGTTCAGTGTGCACCCCGCACATGGTCACCTCAGGCTGACACATCATCACAGCTAGTGGAATTTAAGAAGTAAATGGCACGTGGATCATGTCAGTGTTCACATCCCATTTAAGTTTATCATCAAAGATAGTACCTAAATACTTATAAGTGTTGACTATCTCAATGGCATCACCATGGATAGTGCTATTAACCACAACAGGTCTGTTCAGCCTAAAGTCAAAGATCATTTCCTTTGTCTTTGAGACATTCAAGTCAAGAAAATGTTCATCACACCAGCGTACAAAAGCAGGAAGAGCGCCACCGTGAACGTGTTCATGCTCATACAAGAGAGACAACAAGGCAGTGTCATCAGCAAATTTTATAAGAAAGCTTCTATCAACATTGGTTCTACAGATATTAGTATATAGTATGAACAATAGTGGAGACAAGCAGCAGCCTTGAGGGGAGCTTGTACAGGTAACAGTAATGTCGGAGAGAGTACGATTAACGAAAACTGTTTGCTGCCTGTTGGTTAAGAAGTCCAGGATCCAGAGAGTTAATTGATGGGACAAATGGAAGTCTGAGACTAGGCTCTGTGCTAATAAGTGAGGTTGCACGGTGTTAAAAGCAGAGGAGAAATCAGCAAAGAGAAGCCTGGCATGAGCTCTAGGTTTCTCCAGATGTTTGTACAGAGTATTCATCAGGAACAGCTTAGCATCATCTACACCTCTCCCAGCTCTATAGGCAAACTGCAGTGGGTCAAGACATTTATCAACAGCAGTCATAACTTCACTCCTGACAATTTTTTCCAGCGTTTTCATGATAAGTGACGTAAGAGTAACTGGTCTGTAATCATTGGGTTGACTGGGCCATCTGACAAGTGCCTCGAGCTCATTAACTTTGTTGCGGATGGACTGAACATTTGAGAGAAGAACAGAAGGCAGCGGTGGAGATCTTCGCCTGTCGTTAAGGTCAAATTTTCTCAATCTGCGCCGAACTCCCCCTCTCCTCCTCTCTTCCGCTTACTGTTACGGTGGGAGGCCGAGTCCCGAGGTAAGATTTCAGCAGGAAAGTTGGACGTGTCCACGTGGAGATCAGCCGAAGACGGGATGAGCGCAAGCAGATACTCACGGTTGAACGGCATTATGGCCGCCCGCCATCTTGACAGCCAGTTACACACGAAGGCGAGAAAAAAAATTGTCAGAAGCAACCCAATCAAACACATCACGTGACAATTGTAGATCCACCGTTCTAGTAGATACCCTTGCGCGTAAGACACACTGGACTTACTGAGTAATGATGTGAAAAAATGATTTGAGAAACTAAAATGCTAGCGAGCATCGCCAAGTCGCACGGATATGGAGCGTCCTTGACCTCACTAATCGTAACTTGAAAACTGTTTAGTTTGGCGAGGTGCCACAGCCCGTTAGAGAAGAATAGAAAAGAAGATTGGTAGGAGGTTCCCCAGAGAAAACAGAACGAAAGTTGGTTTACAAATTTTTGCAGAGACACTTGCACTTCCATTTACATTTGGCTAATGTATATGTTAGCAGTAAGCTTTCTCCTTTTTTTCTCACACATTTTATATGATTATAATAATTATGGTTTCATTACTGACTATTTTCTTTTTCTGAGCCATTGATAATTGAATTTTTCTTTCATACACACATAAACAAAATGCAGACAGTGAGTAAAGATGATGTAGGTGGTAGGGCGGTGGTAATTTTTTATCTTTTTCTAGTCTTTTGGATAATTATATTTTAAGCCATTAGACTTTATCAATATTTCTCTTGTATTTGAGAACAAAATCACACATATGGTTTGTGTATACAGTAGAGGTAAAATTAAAAAGATTATTTGCCATATCAAAACATACACTGGATCATTTTCACATTATTTTCTACGTGCGGCAGCATTGAAAATAATTGCAGTAGTAAAAAAGACGATGGCAGCAGTCCCCAGAGCTTGTATCACATGAAAATTAACTTGCATTATATTTGTTAGTGCATCGAGAGGCGAAGACAGTATGATGTGGCTAAAACAGATGGTGCCAACAATACTGCACACGTCAGCTTAAGATCTCAAAATATATGTTCCTTTTCTTTTTATTCTTTACTTTTATGTCATGCGTTTCCAGCAGTTGTTCTCATCATCAACTATTGTTGACGTACGATAATATAAACGATGAAGGAATGTGTATTTCTTGAACTTTCTCCTTCTTTTTACATGTTTTATATAGGTGCCACGGATAGTTTAACACACGTCCATTACTTCTCAACTCTATCTGACCTTTACACGTTTCTCCGTTTCAGAGGCCCTGTCTGTTAACTACAGACTTACAGACACAAAAAAGGAGTGTTCTCGCTCATATAAATTTAATAAGACCCAAGTTTTAGTCATTAAAAAATAATGATGTTCCACGTCACAAAATGTTATCAATACAATCACCTTGCACTTCTAAATATATGAGTGGAAATTTTCTCTCTACGAATGTGAAGGACAATATTTCTACACTCACTATTTTTGAGGAATGTTTTGGTGTCATTCTGATAATTCTACTTGTCAGCCATCGAAAACTTTTCATTTTTTTTAAAAAAGACTAAAATATAAGCCTTGAAGGAATATAAATATACAATCATATACAAGAATTACATCGTATTATTTTTGAAGGATTTGCCAAATGTTTGTTGTAACAGCTTTTATACAATACAATACAATACAATACAATACAATACAATACAATACAATACAATACAATACAATACAACTTTATTATTCTGCAAGGCCAATTACAGGTATGATGACACGCCAGCACACTAGAGAGATGATTATTTAGGAGATTGAAGGGAACTGATTCTGGCGACACACACACACATGTGCACACACACACTCATATAGCAACACAGCAACAGGAGGTTCAGTGGACACCCCGCACAAGGTCACCTCAGGCTGACACATCATCACAGCTAGTGGAACTGAAGAAGTAAATGGAACGTGGATCATGTCAGTGTTCACATCCCATTTAAGTTTAACATCAAAGCTAGTACCTAAATACTTATAAGTGTTGACTATCTCAATGGCATCACCATGGATAGTGCTATTAACCACAACAGTCTGTTCAGCCTAAAGTCAAAGATCATTTCCTTTGTCTTTGAGACATTCAAGTCAAGAAAATGTTCATCACACCAGCGTACAAAAGCAGGAAGAGCGCCACTGTGAACGTGTTCATGCTTATACAAGAGAGACAACAAGGCAGTGTCATCAGCAAATTTTATAAGAAAGCTTCTATCAACAGTGGTTCTACAGCTATTAGTATATAGTATGAACAATAGGGGACAAGCAGCAGCCTTGAGGGGAGCCTGTACAGGTACCAGTAATGTCGGAGAGAGTACGATTAACGAAAACTGTTTGCTGCCTGTTGGTTAAGAAGTCCAGGATCCACAGAGTTAATTGATGGGACAAATGGAAGTCTGAGACTAGGCTCTGTGCTAATAAGTGAGGTTGCACGGTGTTAAAAGCAGAGGAGAAATCAGCAAAGAGAAGCCTTGCATGAGCTCTAGGTTTCTCCAGATGTTTGTACAGAGTATTCAGCAGGAACAGCTTAGCATCATCTACACCTCTCCCAGCTCTATAGGCAAACTGCAGTGGGTGAAGACATTTATCAACAGCAGTCATAACTTCACTCCTGACAATTTTTTCCAGCGTTTTCATGATAAGTGACGTAAGAGCAACTGGTCTGAAATCATTGGGTTGACTGGGCCATCTGACAAGTGCCTCGAGCTCATTAACTTTGTTGCGGATGGACTGAACATTTGAGAGAAGAACAGAAGGCAGCGGTGGAGATCTTCGCCTGTCGTTAAGGTCAAATTTCCTCAATCTGCGCCGAACTCCCCCTCTCCTACCTCTCTTCCGCTTACTGTTACGGTGGGAGGCCGAGTCCCGAGGTAAGATTTCAGCAGGAAAGTTGGACGTGTCCACGTGGAGATCAGCCGAAGACGGGATGAGCGCAAGCAGATACCAACGGTTGAACGGCATTATGGCCGCTCGCCATCTTGACAGCCAGTTACACACGAAGGCGAGAAAAAATTGTCAGAAGCAACCCAATCAAACACATCACGTGACAATTGTAGATCCACCGTCCTAGTAGATTCCCTTGCGCGTAAGACACACTGGACTTACTGAGTAATGATGTGAAAAAATGATTTGAGAAACTAAAATGCTAGCGAGCATCGCCAAGTCGCACGGATATGGAGCGTCCTTGACCTCACTAATCGTAACTTGAAAACTGTTTAGTTTGGAGAGGTGCCACAGCCCGTTAGAGAAGAATAGAAAAGAAGATTGGTAGGAGGTTCCCCAGAGAAAAGAGAACGAAAGTTGGTTTACAAACTTTGGCAGACACAGTTGCACTTCCATTTACATTTGGCTAATGTATATGTTAGCAGTAAGATTTCTCCTTTTGTCTCACACATTTTATATGATTATAATAATTATGGTTTCATTACTGAATATTTTCTTTTTCTTAGATTGATAGCCATTGATTAGATTCTGTACATTCATACACACAAACAAAAATGCAGACAGTGAGTAAAGATGATGTAGGTGGTAGGGCGGTGGTAATTATTTATCTTTTTCTAGTCTTTTGGATAATTATATTTTCGGCCATTAGACTTTATCAATATTTCTCTTGCATTTGAGAACAAAATCGCATATATGGTTTGTGTATAAAGTAGAGGGAAAATTAAAAAGATTATTTGCCATATAAAAACATACACTGGATCATTTTGACATTATTTTCTACGTGCGGCAGCATCGAAAATAATTGCAGTAGTAAAACAGAAGATGGCATCAGTGCCCAGAGCTCGTATCACATGAAAATTAACTTGCATTATATTTGTTAGTGCATCGAGAGGCGAAGACAGTATGATGTGGCTAAAACAGATGGTGCCAACAATACTGCACACGTCAGCTTAAGATCTCAAAATATATGTTCCTTTGCTTTTTATTCTATACTTTTATGTCATCCGTTTCCAGCTGTTGTTCTCATCATCAACCATTGTTGACGTACGATAATATAAACGATGACGGAATGTGTATTTCTTAAACTTTCTCCTTCTTTTTATATGTTTTATATAGGTGTCACGGATAGTTTAATACATGTCCATTACTTCTCAACTCTATCTGACCTTTACACGTTTCTCCGTTTCAGAGGCCCTGTCTGTTAACTACAGACTGACAGACACAAAAAAGGAGTGTTCTCGCTCATATAAATTCAATTAGACCCAAGTTTTAGTCATTAAAAATAATGATGTTCCACGTCACAAAAGGTTATCAATACAATCACCTTGCACTTCTAAATATATGAGTGGAAATTTTCTCTCTACGAATGTAAAGGACAATATTTTTACACTCACTATTTATGAGAAATGTTTTGGTGTCATTCTGATAAGGACAATGGATTCAAATGAACTATAGTCAAAGTTGAAGCTTCAGAAATGAACTTATTGAGTCATGCTCGAAATTTTGTGTCTGCTTTCTCACTAACAGTGGAACAGTGGCGCCGCGATTACAAAACCTTTGTGAACAGACTAAAATTTTGGAAAATTAATGTAAAGCATAAGAAAGGATTTTATTTTTGTACTTATACACTTTGAAATTAAAACAAAATGTATGAAATCCAAAGCTATGCAATGAACTTTGTCAAAGTCTGCCATTTTTCTCACAATCACATGTGATCACTGTAAGGATTCGCGATTCAAGAAGGTTTTTTTTTTTGTTCTAGTTTGGTATTGTCTTGATTCAAAGACGCGCGAATGCTGACGCAATTTTCGCGTGGATTTTTTTCTACGTCATCTAATGGTGGTTCTGACGTAGGACGATTGGTGACGAAAAACTAGAAGTTAGGCGGGAAAAGATACCAGAAGAGGGGAGAAGAAAAAGTGAGCTTGAGGTGAAGACCTCAGGACATTGGTCTCTTGTGTGACGGTCAGGTATTCGGGATGAGACATTGAAGTGAATACTTCCGAGTCGTGCAGTGGAAACCTGTGTACGAGGACAGACCTCCACTGCATCACCTTACACTACGAAGGGTAGTGCCCAACCGTCATATCCTCTACCGAAGTGGCCTCGGATAGAATTCGTCAGTCAACAGTTCGAAGAAACATCTGCGACAGCCGTGACGACAATTCTCCGACATGGACATGACTCAACGATCGTCTGTTCGGCCGACTTCTGTACCGACAGTGTGTGTTATACACGTTCGCATACATACGTAACGCACCCTTCACAAAAGCTAACAATCACATATTTTCTATTCTCTTAAAATACTGCATGACATTTTGTCATTTTATTTTACACGATTTACACAAAGAACTAATTATAACAATCTTTAATTACAGATCACACTGACTGTTGGTCTGGCTCAGTGAATTTTACCAGTAAGTTTATTTTGTGTCCCACTATGATTTCATGATCACTGTACAAGCAGACGTTTTGTAATTTTCATGGTCTACACGCACATCCTTATTATAAGTTGAAGGGTCGAGTAGGGATCAATTCAACATCGGAGTTTAATTTGACTACACCAAATTTGGAAGTTACTAACTTCATTTTTAATATTGTTAATGGCAAATGACAGAGTGTGTGCGTGTGCACAGATATATGCGTTCGCGCGAGAGAGAATAGTGAACGAGTTAAGAGAAAGAGAGCGAAAGAATACCTTAACTTTTCTATGTTGTACATGTAGAATAAAATTAAAGTAATAGATTTTTTTTAAAAAAACAACTTATAATTCACATAGCTCAGTAAATTGCACCACAAACAACAAACAATTAAGGAGGTAATTTCCGTTATTGGCTTAATACTGCACGTCATTCTTTATCTCTTGTTTATTATTTATTTATTTATTTCTATGTGTGTGCGTGCACATTCAAGAGAAAGAGGGGTAGTATATGTGTGTACATGCGCATGCGAGAGAGAGAGAGGAGAACGAGTGGAGAAAACACGCGAGCCATCGACTGTGTGTGTGTCATTCTGCTAAGGACAATGTGCAAAGACGATGTAGGTGGTAGGTGTGTGGTAATGACAGCCGCGCTTGACTTTGCAAGCAAGTTGACACGTGATCACACCCTCCCCCTCTGTCTCTCCCCCTTCCCGCTTGTAGCTGCGACAAGTCAAGGTACAGGGTCAGAGGTACAGGGTCAGGGTTCAGTCTTCGCTTTGACCTGCGCGCGGACTTTTTGTACTGTGCGTCCATCTCATTGCTCATTTGTGAAATGTTTCACTTGTAACCGGCAGGTGTGATGCTCTCAAACACAATACATCCGATCGCAACATAACTCGCTGTTACATGACATTGTCTTGAAGATATACTGTAAATAGTTTAAACTGTTTAACCTCATGCTAGTTGATGTAAATAATCAATTTGTGTAATCGTATCTCTTGCCTGCTAATTGCACGTATTTACCGAAATCAAATGCTAAGAGCACGAATACGATTGGAGGAAGAAACATGGCAACCAAGTGCAATAATGGATTCAAATGAACTATAGTCAGGAAGTTTGAAACTTAAGGTCAAAGCTCACACACATACTCTTTCTCCCTCGTAGTTGTGTACTATCAATAATTAGCTTCGAAGTTGACGGTGAACTTATTGAGCCATGCACGAAATTTGTCGTCTGCTTTCTCACTAACACTGGCGCGGCGACTACAAAACTTTTGTGTAGGTCTTGTTCATTCTGGCAAAAGCAGCAAGACAACCACATTGCTTTCTGAACAGACTAAAATTTTGGAAAATTAATGCAAAGCATAAGAAACAGTTTTATATTTTTGTAATCATACACTTTGAAATTAAAACAAACTGCATGAAATACCAAGGTCTGCATTCAACATTGTCAAAGTCTGTAATTTTTGTCACAATCGCATGTTCTAGTCTCTTATAATGTGTTAGTACTAGATACCTTTTTTAAATGTTACCTTTAATACATATATCACTTAATACATATTTTCGCGGCGTCACCGGCGTCACCGACGTCACCGGGTGCACGCTCTCAACTGTTGGTAACGAACGCACAACCTCTCACTCGGCCGGAGACGGTTCACGACGTACCAATGGAACGGCAGCTGAGCGCAGACTACACAGAAATGACAAAGACAAAATTCACGTAACAGAACGAACTAATTTAATAACCACAAAAATAACACTAATAGGAAGCAAGTATCAAAACCTTCTAACGCTTACGTAAACAAATATAGATTAACGGGATTAATCCAACAAACAAAAGTAGGTAAATAAAAATCAAACAAAACCAGGGTTCCCAGGGATCAGGGATGGTGCCAAGTAAGGACTTTATAAGGACCTTATAAGGACCTTTCATGCATTCGTAAGGACCTAAGTGACAGTCATCAATGTTTAAGTTTTTCTCTTGTGTGGTCGGAAAGATGTATTATTTATGAATCTGTGGTCTTCTCTGTGTTCTCAAATACATGTATTTCTAGTAATAAATAATCAAAGAGTTAATTTTGATGCCCGTCTGCCATATTTAGATTAGATAACTTAAAAAGTGTCCTTAGCGCGCTGATAACATACACGTTTAATGTTCAAAGTTTCTAGAAATCTAAGTAATAATAATTGCAAAACCTGAAAGCCATTCTTTGGTGTAATACAAAAGTCAGTTCATCTCTCTCTCTCTCTCTTGCACACACACTCTAACGGAAGAGAGAGAAGATAGAGCTTTTATGCACAGTAGTACTAGAAGATCAAGGTTCAAGAAAGAGTAAGTTTCTAAGACCGTTTGAAAAAAGAGTGTTTGTGCGAATACGGAAGGGCAACTAGTGTTGTACAGATGGTGTAGACCAAACATTTTCTTGTGACTACAAGGAATGCCAAGGCTTGGAGGATCAGAATGAGGGAATGAAAAAGAGTTGTGATCCTAATGCTAAACCAAAGTATGGCATGAGTCGAAAACTGTCAAGCATTTACAGCCCATTTATTTTGTTAACCTTGAGATATTATTTAAGCATTTCTTTATTATACATACATGTAACACATGCAAACATATACTTATACATAACAGCATGGTTATACGTAATACACATAAGATTAAGATTACAAAATGACAAAGCAATTCATCTACTATAAGCAAAAGTTTCATTGATGAAGTTCAATTCTTTGTCGCCCCTACAGCTTTACCAATACTAAACAATACAATTTCTTTACATAACCTAATTTCCTCTAAATAGTTCTGGTTTTTTTAACATATTCCATAGCACACATGTACAGAATTGTGCAGGCTTATTTAAAACTGAAATAAACATTAATTCTGAATGTCACAATTCAACACCTTTTAATTTCTTCCTGTAATCTATCAATGTCTGACTGAATCTTTGTTATCTCCTTCTTCTTGTCTTTGGCTAACAAACGCATGTTGTTAGATCTTTCAATAAGTGAAAAACTTTTTGCTCTTCAGCCTGGAAACTATGTCTGTCAGCCAGTTCCAGCAGGTGTCGTTCTTCGCCACTGGTGGTCTTTAGCCTTTTTGTGAGTATTACCAGCTCATCTCCTAATCTCTTTCTGTGGACCTGCTTTTCTTCTGTTTCCTTCTGCTGCAGTTCTGCTCAGAGAGGTAACGTTCATACCTGCCATAGGCACTAGAAGCGAATCTCATCAGTGGTTTGGGAGATCTCAACATTTTTCCAGACCCCTCCACCTGAATATGATGAAGAATTACTCTGCGTGCTTTTAGTGCAGTCTGGCTAAGATTGTCAGCTACTGTTTCTGTTGTTGAATGAAATCCTCTTTCCACTGTAGCTTGACCATGAGAGAGTAGAAGTAACTGTCTGACAACAGACCACAACACCTGAAACTCTGCTTTTCCAGCAAAGGCATTCATAAAACCAACTATCCAGTCTTTGTGTCATAGGGGCAAAAAGCCTTACTACCACCACTCACCTGCAGAACTGTCAAGAAAATTACGGAACTCTGACAATACCTTGTCACAAGTCACATCATCAAACCTTTTCACACCTTGGCAATACAACAAAAAATTTTTCATTTTTTGTATTGATTTGTCTTTTTCCCCCATGGCAGTGTCATCAGCAAATTTTATAAGAAAGCTTCCATCAACAGTGGTGCTACAGCTATTAGTATATAGTATGAACAATAGTGGGGACAAGCAGCAGCCTTGAGGGGAGCTTGTACAGGTAACAGTAATGTCGGAGAGAGTACCATTAACGAAAACTCTTTGCTGCCTGTTGCTTAAGAAGTCCAGGATCCACAAAAAGGAGTGTTCTCGCTCATATAAATTATTATATGTTTTAGTCATTAAAAATAATGATGTTCCACGCCACTAAAGGTTATCAATACAATCACCGTGGACTTCTAAATATATGAATGGAAATTTTCTCTCTACGAATCTGAATATTTTTACACTCACTATTTTTGAGGAATGTTTTGGTGTCAGTCTGCTAAGAACAATGTCAGCCATCGAATTGCCTTCTCTTTGGAGTGCTTCAATGTTATCTTTTCTGATAACTGTTCATTTCTTTAAAAAGAAATCCAATCAAAATCACATCAAATCAAACGAATCTTTATTGTCTGTCAAGGAGACCCAAGAAAGACATTTTACTACTTTTGCTCACAAGGTTAGTGTCACCTTCACTCCACAGTGCCTTTCAGACGAGGATGATAAATCAAAATAAAACACCAACAAAAATTTAAAACTTAAAAATAATATAATTTGAAATTAAAAGAAAACACTAAACAAACCCAAATTTCCAAACCCACAGACTTAACACACGTTTCTTCAAATGTCTCAAAAATTTTCAATGATACTTCCCACAATTCCCAACAAAATCTCCCCTTTAAACAGTACACAATCCGCACTTGGAGTAGTACAAGGTGACCTCTGGCATTTAATCCAAAGTCCAGGCAGATACGATGAATAGGAACCACAAAAAAAGAGAAAAATACAATAAACCCCAAAAGAAAACAAAAACCTCACAGATTCAATGTATGATACAAACAAACACAGGATCTGGTGACTTCCAAGACTGTTCTCCCTATTCCCCTTGCTAATTATATAAAAAAAAAAAAAAAACAGCAGGTTTTGTGATAGGCATACATACTCATACAGACATCTAACGGACACAGTCAGACTAAAAGGTACATTGTTGTTTGTTCGAAAGGGAAACACATTCAACAAGTGATGGCTGATAGTGGATGTCAGCACCCTCTTCATGCTTGCGTTTGATTCCTCCTGAGTCCTTGTGCCTTTATTTAGGATGGTGATGGCTGCTGGCACGAAGGACCTCTGGTAGGCAGCTTTCCGTAAACGTGGCACTTTATAGCGCCTGCCTGAGGGCAACAGCTGGAAGTTGGGATGGAGAGGGTGCGTTTGGTCTGAAATGATGCTGTGTGCCATCCTTCTGACTGCATGAAGGTACAAGTCAGAAAGTGTCAGCTGTGATTTAGCAATAATTTTATTTGCCTGATAGACCCAGGACGACAAGAAGATGTGAGTGACGACGAGAAACGTTCGTCATCTTCAAAATGAACATTGTTTACCAACATACCTTAAGTGAATGAAAATGGCGCTTTCCACAGATGACGTCACGATCTAGCCGCGCAAGGGCTTCTGGGAATGCAAACCGGACAAAAATATTCCCCACGTGTACTACACCAGCGTTTGCAGCGAATGCGTTGCTGTGCAGTGTATTGTTCAAAAAAAAAAAAAAAAAAAACGTGAACGTGTAAAAATGCGGTTTTGATTTTTTATTTTTCTCTTTGTTTTCTATGAAGCAGAACAGTACTTGTAACCTATAATATTAATTACTATACAGATTTATTTACAATACTTTTCTGTCATATGCCCCTGAATGAATTGATAGGTTGACCATCAGTTTAACGCCAAAAATTCTTTTCAGTCTATTTTTGGTAAAAATATTCCCACATTTCTATCTTTCACCAATCTATGTGGTACATTATCATTTCATTTGCTTTTAAATACATGTTACTCTGAAAATTTACCAAACAGCATCCAAGAAAAACCATTTGGGAGGCAACACAACTGAGGCTTAGGGCGATAGTTCTACTGAGAAGCATGAACTTTTTCAGTCTTTCATTTCGTTCTACATGAATTCGTGCCTTAGCTACCCTCCATGTATCCATCTCCTGTTCTGCAGACAGGCTAGCTCGCGTACCTAGAAATGCAGGGATTTTTATAGTAGCCGGTCGCGACAAAACCAAATCCTACACTTTAAACCCTTTGTCCAGACGCAAAACATCTCCTTGTTCAATGTGTTGTAGAATGCTACATTTCTCAAATATATCAACAAAACATGCAGCACCTTTAAGGGTGACTGCAATCAGTCCTTTCATTGTGGTATGGTGCTTGTAAGAGGAATACACATTGCCTTGCTGCCCATAATCCTGGGTGTCTGACAAAAGAATTGTGTGCAGTCTACAGAGTATCTGACATTTTTAAACTGTCTAAACACTCTTGGCAAATATGTTTTATCTATATCCTTTGTTGTGAAGATAGGGACATTCATAGACTTGAAGTGTAGGAACATAAACTGATAAAAATTTGCTCACAAATGATTCAAATGTGTCAAACATGTAGACAATCATTTTCAGTGAAAGTCCTTTTCGCAGCCTCAGAAGTGTAATGAACAGTTTCTCTTTTGGGGTAAAAACGCCTAGATGGACCAGTTTTCTTCTCATTTGTCCCGTTGATAATGTGCAGGCTTGTCGCCACGTTGCGCTGGAGCCTTCCTGCTACCTCTCTGTCACTTTTGTTACCTCGTCTGTAAGCGTCGCTAATATTGGTTTGTCGTTCTCACATGTCGGGCCTTTTCCACCAAGAAAATGCAGAGAGCAGATATTGGTCAGTCCATGCGGTGGACATGAAACGCTAGAAGTTAGATGTCAACTGCTGCGCGCTTGTGGCGGCCGAATTTGGCCTGGAATGTTCAAGTGAGCGAGTACGCGTGCCTGAGTATAAGGTGAGCAGTGAGAGCAGTGGCTGTCGTCGTCTTGCGGACACGCTGTTGACATTTTGTTTTTTCAGGTTAAATGAGAACAGTCTTATGATAATTTATAAAACATGAATGTGGCACAGTGACCAGATGCTGTGGTGCTATTGACAGCTATATTAGTTGAGTATTTGACACAAGCACAACAATTCAGTTTTTTATTAGCATTTACTGCATAGCTTCAGACGTTCCCTTCTAACACAGAGGATAACATCGTTTCGCTCTAGAAATATTAAAACAAACCAAAAATTCGTTGCATTAATTATTTATCTTTTTCTAGTCTTTTGGATAGTTATATTTTCGGCCATTAGACTTTATCAATATTTCTATTGCATTTGAGAACAAAATCGCACAAATGGTTTGTGTATACAGTAGAGGGAAAATTAAAAAAATTATTTGCCATATAAAAACATACACTTCATAAATCATTTTCACATTATTTTCTACGTGCTGCGGCACTTTATAGCGCCTGCCTGAGGGCAACAACTGGAAGTTGGGATGGAGAGGGTGCGTTGGGTCCGAAATGCTCTTATGTGCCATCCTTCTGACTGCATGAAGGTACAAGTCTGAAAGTGGCAGCTGTGATATACCAATAATTTTATTTGCCTGATAGACCCAGGAGGACAAGAAGATGTGAGTGACGATGAGAAACGTTCGTCATCTTCAAAATGAACATTGTTTACCAACATACCTTAAGTGAATGAGAATTGTTTAAGGTGTTTGATACAACGATGCTTAAAATTGTTTTAATCACACATATTTAGGGTCGAAACGTCTTTCAAAGCTGTTTACGGTCTTTTAAATGGTGAGTGGCAAAAGAACGACATAAATGTACTTATTAAACTGACATAAGCAGCCTAAGCGATCGGAGGAGTTTTATATACAAAATGATGATGGGATACAAAAAGAAAGATCATGTGATTATGGTCTCCTTCCTGCTTGAGCGAGGCCTTGATATCGATGACAATGACACTGACAAGGAACATTTTTACTTGTGCCGATGGGTAATTAGAACACGGGGAGGTGCTGTAGTCACTAAAGTAAAAGCAACAGTCAAATGAATCATTTTCACATTATTTTCTCAATGCTGCGGCATCGAAAATAATTGCAGTAGTAAAAACTTACTTCCGACCAGTAAGGTGACCAGACGTCCCGCTTTTGACCTCGTGTCCCGCCCTCTCATCGGGCAGGACGCCCAATGTCCCGCTTTCTGGCTTTCTGGCAAGTCCATCAAATGTCCCAGTTGTCTTTAAAAATCACTTTTTTCGGCGTTCTTTGACGGTGACGACACCATCATCGGCACGTGTCCCGCTTTCGCCCCCGAAACGTCTGGTCACCTTAGACCAGTGTCCAATGAGTTCTTGCAGGCTGGGCAGTTGCCCTGTGTACAGGCAAGTAGCAAAAAAAAAAAAAAAAAAAAGAAAAGAAAAAAAGAGTAGGCCCACCACCCGCACCTACTGTGGGGTGGCAGATCAAATGATAGCTCAAAGTTGAGCAAGATGACTCGTTGAAGCGAGGCATGTGAAGAGAATGTACTGAACTTTACAACAAATAAAATACTACAAAGTTAAATTTAACAGTTGAGAAACAAATGAAAGTTTTAGGTTCAAATTATTATAGCTTGCAAGTGATGTGGATAGTGGACTATTTTTGTTTGATATCCCTGTGCGAGTGGGTGTTTGATCGTCTGCTAAAGAGTAAATACAAGTCGAATTTAAATAAAAATCACACGAAAAAGCTAAACACATACAACTCACGCTTTATTATTGGTTTTGATTTAGAAAAATACCACGAAAATGTCTGCTAATTCATTCAGCAACACTAGAAGATCCATAGTTTCTACGCATGAGCATGCCTCGCTTCAACGAGTCATCTTGCTACAGTGGCAGCCCGCTCTATGGCTCTACATGCCGAACCCTACCCCCCTCTTCCTCTCCCCCAGCTACCACCCTCCTCTTCCTCTTGTTCGTGGGTAGGCCGCTGGTCACCTGACCCTCTGCTCGCCGGTCCCAACCTTAACAATACGAAGAACATATAGAATACGGGGAATAAGGAAAAGCCTGAGACGGCAATTGTCCATATCTTTACTTTGTTTGCTTATCTTAAGCGCTGATTGCCCGCGAATAAAATTTCGACCGGTATTTTAAAGTTGATATCTATTAACTTACAACATACACAATTATCTGTGATACTCCATCTTAAAGAGCATTTTCAAAACATTTACGTGGTGTAAATTTTTAAAAATACAAGTTTTATTTACTGGCAGTAAGAACAAATGAATAATTGTAACTGTATGCCACAGTGAATTCACTAATCGGAAAGAAAGTCAATTGTTAGAAATTTACAAAATAAAATTATTTGCGGTGGTAATGACGCGTACGTGCAGCTTTTTCTCGACAGCCGCGCTCAACTTCACAATCTTGTTGACACGTGATCACACCCTCCCCGTCTGTTTTCCTTCCCCTCTGTCTCTCCCCCTTCCTACCTGTAGCTGCGACAAGTCAATGTACAGGGCCAGGGTTCAGTCTTCGCTTTGACCTGCGCACGGACTTTTTGTACTGTGCGTCCATCTCCAAGTGAAACACCGCCGATCTCTGAAGTAAGGTTAGGGACTTATATTAATAAGTTAGTTACATCTTTGTCGTAAATAAAAATGAAGACATTGTGAAAAAGTGTCATGTTGCATGATTAACAGATGGCTACATATTTCTTCCTATTTTCTCATTCACTACGGAGTTCCTTCGAAGCAAATTTTCACCTGTGTTTTAAAAAATAATATCTGTTAACCTACAAAAAAGACAACTATATGTGATACACCGTTTAAAAGATCATTTTTAAAACTTGCGTGGTGTTAATTTTAAGAATTATAGCTTCTAATTTCTTTAGTAAGATCGCATCAAAGATCTTAATTGTATGGGGCAGAAAATTCAGAAATCAGGAGACAGGTTAAAAGTCAGAAATCTGTTGTTTTAGTACAAATCCACGTCAAATTGCGCAGCCAGCAACGAATGTCAATATGGCGCTGAAGTTAACGAACCTTCGCTTATTTTTAAGTCTTTTAAAGATGAGAAAATATCTGATTGGTTGATTTTTTTTATCCTCTAAAGGGAAGCAATCGCAAGAGGAACGTATACTAAAGGTTCCCGTGTTTTCTCCCTTATGTATACGTTCACATTTACGCTCAGGGTTACAAATTAAGACACTTCACTGGTTACAGAAGTTACGTAAGAAATCAGAATGTTTCAATTACATCGAAACACACCAATGGAGAAATGGAACGAGAACGAGAACGAGAAGAACAGTAATTCAAAGCTAATAGAGAAATTCTTGGCAGAACCGCACTGCAATTTTTAATAAGTTAAATTAAATGCTGAAGTAGCTGTAAATATTATTGGTCTGCTTACTAATGTTGCACATGACGCCGACATCCAGCCGGAGTGTACAGCAGGTAAGCAACAAACTTCACAGGCAAGATGCTTTCTGTCACTCTAGCTGAGCACTTTGTTGGGGATTGGACTGGCGTGTCCATCAATGCTGTCTGCAGTCAAGGAGGGATCTTTATTTCTCCACGCAGGTTTGGTCCCCAGTCCACATCAACTTGCACCTGAAACAATAATATGCACAATAATTATTGCTTTGTTTAATTTGGTTAAATTTTCTTTTTTTCTGATTGTTGTGTTTTAATTAATTTTATAAAAGTACTGGTTTCTATGTACTTATTTGGATTTGTACGTAAGTGTCAAAAGACCAGTGACAGTGAATATTATGTTTTGTTTTTTTAATCAACCCTTCCCCCCTGTCAAAAGTTTACTTTTTTATTTATTTATTTACGGATATTTGTATAGCGCTTATTCTCGTGTAATCTGAGCTCTAAGCGCTTCACATTCTTTCATTCTCAAAGGAACAGTGACTGAGAGTAGATTATAATTGAAGAAAAAATACATTGAAATAACGATAACTCTCCCTCACCTTGGGTTCGACACAGTTGCAAGCAGGGTGTCTTGGTCCTTATAGGCATCAGCAAATCTGGTCTCCAACCCATTCAGGACAGCAGTAGCCAGGGGACCACAGATTTCTAGCTTGGACTTCTGTTGCTCGATGCGGGTCTTGAGGGTGTTGAGCTGAGGCAGGAGGTGTCCCAAGCCCACGCACTTTTCGCCCTGCAAGTAGTCGAGGCATCTGGCAAGAGACCCCATCACCTGCAACAAACAAATAACAACCAAATGTTGAACCCCATTTTCAACGGGGGGAAAAAAGGGAAGCAACCACATACCTGTGTGTGTTGACATGTAACCCTGAACCAAGGGGAATAATTTGAAAAACGGTATAGCTTAGCTCAATGAAAAATTTTGCTATAATAAATTTAAAAAAAACTTACCATAACAAACTCTTTCATGAAGAGCTGGTCTCTGGGGGTAAAGCTTGGGAGGCCAAGGGCATCTGCTAACTTGGTCAGCTGCTCAGCCGTGAGGTCTTGAAGGCATTGGACGGCGTCATACGTAGAATTCCAGCGGCTTTGGTTTGGAATGATCATCTTCCGTCCCATAGCCTCTTGAATGTTCTCTGTTGGACATAAACAAAATTAAATAAACACACATTACAAACACACACACTCAAAACATACAAAATTAATTGTAAAAAATACTGGTGTGGGTGGGAGGGGGAGGTGGAAGTGAAACAATTTTGTTAGTAAACAAATGAATTACCTGCAGCAGACACAGCTCTGGACTGCTTACTCCAGACAGCTTGAGCTTTTGCAAACAGGGATCTGCTGGCAGTTCGGAACACACCGTCCTGAAGGGCAGCCTCACTGTCCTTGCTTGCGACCAGGTTAAGCGTGTGGGCCGCACAACGCTGGTGAGGGGGCAGTAGAGAGCTAACTCGAGATTGTTGAGACAACAAGTTTGTTAATTAAACCGAACAGAAATGAGTTACCTTTTTTTCAAATTTAATAAACTACTATATTGTATCTTGTAATCATCTCCACATATGGCTATCAGACAGAATAAAGTGGAGGAATGTTTCATTTTAAGACCACTTTTCATTATATCCATTTTCAGGCTTTTAATCTGGTGGCTGGTTGAAGAGGTGGAGACATCGACATGGCATTCAACAAGTAAAGGTCAAAGGAGAAATGAAGTCAGCAGACACAATGTGGACCTGGTTGTGGGCAGCCCACCTTCTTCCTTAGTTGAGTCCATGTTGTTCCCACATCCTTTGCCTCGCTCTCTACTGTTCTTTTCCAAGTCTGCTTTCGTCTCCTCTTCCCCTGAGGGTTCCTTGTGTGAAGGCTGCACGTGCCCTCTCCCTACAGACTTGTGGGATACATCAAGACTTTGTCTACATGATGAGTGGTCAGGAAACGACAACCGGACAAACATCTACACAGACACAAGCATGGGGTCACGTGACTACCGTCGTCTGCCCACTAACCACTCGTCGTCATCAATGTCGTGTGACGTGTTTGGCACCCGGATGTTAGGTTACAGTATACAGGACCACACACCAACTGCAGTTCAAGTATCTCTGTATGTCTAAGTGTCGCCTACACAGACTGTGTGAAGACTCGGCTACAAAGTTGATAATAACCGGTGTACAGGCCGGTCCTTGTCTCATTTCATCAGCTTCTCTACTCTGATGTTCTTGCCGATTACCGCTGTCATCATTTTTAAAAGTGTATCAGAACAGCTCCAGTGTGTTGTTAATTTAAAAGTGAAAATCAAATGTTGAACGTGTGAGACTCTGTGTGATATAATACACTGTGGGGAGGGTCTGTGTGACATGTTGCAGTGTATGGAGGTCACTGAAGGTAGTTATGTGTCACATGATACAATGGCGATATTGTCACAAGTTTTGTGAGCCGGAAGTATTTTGACCTGCAGGCGAGTGACACAACGAGGTCTTAACACAACCATAGAGAGCTGGTGTGGTGACGACACTACAGTCGGATAAACAACTTCAGACATTAGCATAAGGTCATGTGACTTATGTTCTCTGTTTAGTATCTGTAGTCTATAAACAGTTGTCGAAGTACAGTGTGGTGTCATCACTTATGTCACAATATATGGTAAACTGATGTTTGCTGTACAAGTCAGTTCTCGTTTCTCCCAATGTGTGTGTTTGTGTGTGTGTTTTACACTAAATCCTAATTTGCCATAATACACACTAGTCATGTCTTTCGCTCAAATTAGCGATTGGGTTAGACGATCCGGGTTTCTCGGGCCACCTTTATCTCTTTCTGTATATCGCGGGTGATTTTCCTATATTCTGCCGCTACCTGAAAACTCAAGGCCCATCAGGGTCGCAAAGGTCAAGACTTCCTGTTTCTGTTTCTTTGCCATGACGCACTTGCAAACTTCATCAGCCCAGGCCAAGTGTATCTCTCTGATTAGACTCGAGAGACTGTCCACATCACATTCAATTAGACAGAAAATTTTTATACACCTTGAGCCTGAAAGAACTAAGCAAGATTTATTTCTTTATCGTTCTTCCGGTCAAAGCGAGTTGGGCGTGCGACGTTTTCACCTTAGGTTCGTTAAGACGATGTTGTAGTCAATATTGCGAGAGATAACACGTGACTTTAATTTGTGAGTGCGAAATTTAACAACCATAGAGTTTGGGTTTTTTCACCAAGACTGGAGTTCACACCGTGCCAGCCAATCGTTGATGTTCGTCTAGGCTGACTTTGGCGAGAAAGTACCCGATGATGGCGAGGACGTCATTTCTAGGTACCACTCTCATCGCCTTCTCAGCTGCTCGTACAATAGTTCTATGAATAGAAGTGCGAGCGTACACCTGAAAGATGGTCATAGTGTGGGACTGACAGCGACTGCATCTTTAAAGTGCACTAAGTTTGATAAAACAGTAAGAAAATTACAAGATACAGAGTATACGAACTCAAAATGGGCTTAGGAAGTACGAAACATAAATCCGAAACACCTGAAAAGTAAATCAAAAGAAATTTTTAGAATTAAAAGGATTAAAATCTTGATCTCTGTTTGTCTCCCATTTACTCACACACACACACAAATAAACAACACTATCAAAGAAACACAAACTAAATGCTGTTTCAATAATTCTTTTTTCTAGTACAACAGATTTATGTCTGATCCTAGCAATTAATATAAGGAATTATGAATACTTATTACTGACTACGATACGCATTCAAATCGATAGAGAGGTCAACATATGTAAACAAAAAACCCACTAATGTCCGTTATACCAAATGTCTTGCAAGCTTTGTTTAAATCACTTACCTGCTACTCGCACTTTTGTTGGTGTGTCGCAGCAGGTGTTTAATAACATCGGGCACGTGACTCGAGAAATAATAAAAATCAGCAACTCGTACTGCTGGTAGTAGCACGCAAATCACGTGACACGTGTTGTGTCAATGTGTCATGGTTAGTGTTACATTACCGTGCCTGAGTGCAATAATGTGGATTAAGGAAAATATTGTAAAGTACGACTAAGAACAACGCAATTAAAGATTTGCGTTTATTATTAGAATAAACAACAAAAGTAAATGTCAACCTTGAACACTGAGGGTGAGCTGGTAAGATGAGGTCAGCGGAAGTCTGTCGTCATCACCAACTTTGCGAGTGACGACGGTACAGGTGTACACACCGCTGTGTGTCACGTGGTCTGCCGCTAGGATCCGTAACTCCCCAGTCGTGCTGTTCACTCTTCCTGACCACGTGATGGACGCGGGGCGAGGGTTGCTGTCAGCTTTACACCACAGGGTCACGTTGTGTCCAGGGTTTAACTCAGAAAGACTTGACAAGGGCTGTTGTTCCCCGGTGTTGTTAGTCCATGTTATTGTAATCAACGGCTTATCTGTAAATTGTAAAACGTTTAACGTCGTTGCTCAAGCCTTACTCTGTAACATGGATTGTGAAATAGTTGTGTCTAAAATTATCTCAACGAATTAAAATAAGAGGAGTTTTGATGTCCTTTATTCAACGGTTTTCTTGCCATGAACTGTGTATTACACAAAAAAGCAAGTTTAAGTTTTTAACATGTTTTTTGTAAGTTTTTCTCAGTTTGTTCTTTAAAATAGACTATTTTGTTCCTTTGTTTTGTGAAGTTAATTGAAAATAAAAAATCTGAAATTTATCTTAATTATCTTTTGTAATGCAGTTTTATTGAAGTATTTATTTAAGATTTTTGACACCAGATTTATTTCTTTTATTTATTTACTCAAAATACTTTTAATTTCTTACAAGATGTAATTATTTTTTTTAAAGTTAATGACAAGTGGAGATTGCTATAGTAATGATTGCGAACGAGGTCACACACACACACACAACTTATAAGCAGTTATAAACGTGTACTCACAATAAACGTTTAGCCTATGAAAAGCATAGAATGTGATAAAGGTAGAATTAGAATCCCGTTCACGGCAGGAGGTGCTGCAGCCCACTTCACGTCCATTGTACTCTTTAGTCAGATTGTAAAAACTCAGAAATTCCAGATAAGGACGACCGCCAGCTGTGTCTCTCCATGTGATCTCACCGACGCATTCATACTTTCGTGTTGTCACGCACCTCAGAGCTTTGTTTGCTCCTTCTATAAACGGGTACCGTTCGTCCGGAGAAACTATTAAAATTTTATCTGCAAAAATCAGCATTAGGACCTACAATGAAGTAACAAGCAAGAACAAAGCAACTCTTTTTAGAGAAATATTATCAACATTTTACTAAGCGAATAAATGTATTAAAGAAAAGATTGTTCATGAAAAACTGAAAATATTTTTATTCAAAAGTATTTCATAGGATATAAGACAACAGAATTATTTTTATCACATGGTTCGTTAGGCGCGAGACCTTAACGATAAATAACGATTTATTTCATGATTTGAAAAAAAGTGTTGATTAACAAGAAGCAAGCACAACTACATTTTCGCTTTAAAAGCTCTTTGCACTAACAATTAATTATAAATGTATTTAGACAAGCATGAAACCAGGCCTCACATACACCATCCTATCTTTACACCGTGACACGCACGCACGCGCACATTGAGGACTTAAAGGGCATGAAATATGGACAGAGGAGTAGAACAATCTTTCTTTGTTATGTGAATCAAACTTGTTACAAAATAAGTTTTGCTGTCTCTGCTCGCATCGAACCCAAGTCAGCAACTTTCTGCTATAAAGACAAGTGTACTATACTATACACACCGTTAAAGATAGCTTTAACTGGTGTTAAAATAATTAGTTATTAAAAGTGATGTTTAAACTAACCACAAATGAATGTTTAGGATGGAAGGTCTCATAAACGTATGAAACAAAAAAATTATTAAATTTTATCATAATGTTCTTTACTGTATAGCACAAAACACAATTCAGAAAATCTCACAAAATCTTACCTGTGCTGCAAGAGACACCAACATCATCAGAGTAACAGTCCTTCGCAGTGTTACTCCGCCTACATTCATCCAGGCTGCTCTCTGTTCCCTCACAAACAAAAGTAGTTTGAAGTAAAGGTTTCTTGTCTAGTCCCAACAACCAACCGTCTATCAGTGCAGCACTGTGTCTGATTGAAAAAAAAATCAAACAGTGTCCGTACAATAGTTCGAGTGGTCTTCTTTTCTAAGGAATGTAAGTTTAAATGAATCCAGTATTAAATTATCTGTTTGACATAAAATGTTTCTATGTGAATGTATATGTGTGTGCCATCAGATTAAATAGCTCTATTGCTAACTATTAAAGATCTTTTACATTTCATGTCGCAATTACACAAGGTAATGTATTTTTAAAGTATGTGTGTCCATCTTGTATGGAGATAATACCATGAAGTAGCTGTTATCTGGTTTCATATTTATCTCTCTGCAGTCCTGTAGCATCCTGTCTTCGTTGTAAAGTTTTTAAAAACTAAATCAAAGGAGTAATCTTTGTGTCTAAAGTTTCTTCCTGTTGTTTTATTTGCGACAAAAGAAAGATAAAGTATCTCACGGGCTTAATTTGAGTTGTCTGCAGATGACTGCGGCAGTTTTCTCGTTGTTTACACACACTGTGCTAAATTGTTTACTTCCAATCTCCACTTCTACACGCCCCATGTTACTGTCTGTACGGCGAGGTCCTGTCAGTCGCAGACCTGTAACAATGAGGTGAAAGGTCATCACGTCCATGTCGTCTGCTTTGTAGTTGATTACAGGTCACAAACTCAAACAACAGTTTAAATAGTTTTAGGTAGTTCTTCTCCTCTCATCTCCTAAAGGTAATATTTCACTATTACGCACATGATCTTGTCAGAAAAGTGTAAAACATAATTTAATTCAGTTTAAGGCAATGTTTTACTTTTATGTTTACATTAGTTCTCTTAGGATGTAATTAGTTTAAGTTTTAGTATATTCAAAGATTTATATTTCTCCTAAATTAAAGAATATTAGTGTTTATATATATGCAATCGGCGGACTTCTATAATAAGTCGTTTGCAATTATCGTGCTAATGAATTTATGTGACAGATTGTAACAAAAAGTCGTGTTATGAGAATGTAATTCTGTTCTTTAAAACTGTTATTGAAAGGCATTTTATTTAGTAAGCGCTAATTAGTTCTTTTAAATGATGACATCTATATTCACTTTCTATATCAGCAGCTCAAGCTTTGGAAGACCCTAACGTAGAAAAAATCAAAGAGATATTTTACATTTGCTTGATCCCTTGGCGACCTTTTGAAAAAATTGTATTATAGTTCTTAAGAGCCAGTACAAAAATTACCCTTACATTAATAGGTTTCAACCTGTTGTGACAAACACTGTATAAATATAAAAGTCTGTTCATTATTAACAAAACTACAGATGTAACTATCCCTATTAGATTTTCAGTTATATTTTAGCACCCTTAAGGTCAGCGAGAAACACAAAGAGCTCCTTACAAACCGCCAGTGGCTTATGCTCCATAAACTCGATCATCTATTAACTATCGTGTAAACAGTGAGACACGTCAAGAATCCTCAGCAAACAATTTTTAACTTATTATCTCTTCTTCAAAGTGGAGAAGAATTACTTTTCCCTCCGAAAGCTTCCCCTCTCTTCGTCCCTTTTCCCTTACCTTTTGTGTACAAATGCACGATTAATTTTGTTTGAGTGTGTTTTTGTTATCTTGGTATTCGCATGTTTAGCACTTAGTTATCCGCATTACCTACAATGTAAATCTTATGTACTTTAGCTCTAGTTACTATAAATATATGCATAATTTCAGAGAAAAGATACCACAATAAAGACATTAAAACTCTGAGAAATTAAAAATTTTGTTTACTTACTCAAGCTTTTGAACTCACAAATGATACCGACATCCAGGCAGCTGGTTTTGTTAAGTTGTCCTATATCGCATTGTTGAAGATTTGTTTCCATTCCTTGACACTTTATATACCCAAATTGAAATCGTGAGCCATCGTTTACGAGAAGATACTTCACAACTGCTTCCCCAGTGCTGTTAACAGACAGATAATACACATACATTTATATACAACCTTACCTCATTAGGTTAGATGGTTGAGTTGTACTACGGACCTAGCGTGCGAGGTGTTATAATCTCTACTAATCGCGTGGCCACAATTTGCTTATACCTCCCCCTAAGAAATCAGTCTCTCCCCAATAAGAAATACAGTGGTACATGAACACTTGACCAGAATCCGTCTTGAAATGTAATGTCGGGTGAAAAATGCAGCACAACTACAACGGTACAAGCATTTACAAATAAATATTAAATGAAAAGTGTATTACTAGTTTTACTTTCTTTGCTGTATAAGATATTAAATGGTCTTTTGGTGTTTGATTATTATTGTTAGCTATATCTAGTCAGCCATGTCCTTGTAAAGGCTAAATTAGACACATGAATACCACTCTTACACAACTTAATTGTCATCTGTTCCCTCTTCTAAGGGCTACAACCCTTAAATAAATAAACAACAGTTAATCAATCACGCTCATACTTAGATATAAATTCTTTCTTTAAATTCATCTGTTAATAATGTTCACCTCCTTCATGTTCTCTTAGGTGCTAAGGTTTTTGACCAAAGTAAGTATATACATCATTGGGTTTTGAAGCGTTTTACTTTTACAGGTGGGTTTGCTAGCCCCATGACCAACCCTCCTCCTTAATCCGGCTTCCGACCGCCAGGTTACCCGAGTGGTTTCCAGGCGGAGTTAAGTATGTACATATAGGCAAGTGAAATTCACGGTATTGCAAAATTATCACTGGTACAGGTCTACTTTGTTTGAAGATCAATTTAAGCGGTTTGCGTTTTTTTAGATATCGGTAGATATCAGCGATATAAAACTAAATCAGCCTCCAAAACCCGTCCTTTAATTAATTTTATGTTATTATTCACACCTGCGATCAATGAACACAGTGTAGTACGTCACAATAACTGTGTAGTACGTAACACTAACAGTGTAGTACGTCACACTAACAGTGTACTTCGTCACGTTGGTACACCATTGACAACATTGTCAGCCGTCAACAACAATTACAGCGACATGTCGGGTTCTTTGGAGGTTGAAAGTCTGTATTTCTCGTGTTAATGTAACAGTTTTTTAGAACCAGGAGAAATGCAGACTGTCAGTGTCCGAATCATCCTAACTGCTCTCTCTATTTATTATTGTTGTTGACTGCAGGCAATGTTGTGAATGGTATACCAGTGACGTAGTAAACTGTTAGCGTACTATTCTACTGTAACAAAAGGACATTTAGTTTTGAATTGTAATGAAACAAATCCGGCAATTTAAATTTGAAATTCATAGTACAGACTGACTTTTAGGACTCGATGGTCCGCCATATTTTTTACTTAAGTAAAGTGGTCCGCGGTCCGAAATACTTTGAGAACCACTGTGCTAGAGGATAATTAATTGACGGATCGGTTTTGGAAGCTGATATTACAGGTTTAAACAAAGTGACGCTCTCTTCTTTGCTTCGTGTTTGAGTATCACGGGTAATTGTGGTGTCCTTCGCAGATATTTTAAGGTGGTCAAGTTTCTGAGAAAGTTTCTTTCTTCATTGATCTGAAGTTATTAACTGGGAGGCTTGTCCTTGGGACATTTTTTTGCCATGCTTTTCCAGTTATAATGGGATTTGGGAAAGAGAGACAACTGCATGACATTATTCATGTAATTGTGAGTATTTGTGGGTATTAAAAATAAACTCTGATAAAGTGGTGACTGCGTACTCTGCATCTTGTGTTGTCATACTCAGAAACTGTTTAAAAAAACCTGACAGCTGTTTTTGCCATTGGTTTGTTTATTGTTACAGCTATATTTTATACTGTATGGAAAGCAAATAAAATTGCATACATTGAAAAAAAATTTCTGAGAAACCCAAAAGATTTTGAATAAAGTGATTGGTCGAGGACCAAATGCCAAGATCACACTGTACGCCATTAAGTCATTCAATGTAAAAACCTTAGCACCATATAAGGTCTACTGAAATACAGCCGTCCTCTTCCACTCTGCTTTCCTTTTAAATTATACTATAGGATGTTTTACTGGAAACAAGCCTAGAGCACATTTGTTATAACTGAAGTGATCGAGACTGTAGAAATGTATGTGTTGTCAATAACACTGAGAACCATAAAGAAAGCACTAACAAAGAATAATAGACGAATAAACATATAGAAGCACCACGTTTTGAACAATATAAATTACTTTGGCAGAAGATATTAGCCAGTTTGAAAGACAAATTGCTGAACAAATTGAAGCACATGGATTTTGAAAAGAAAATGCTACACACAGTAATATAGAGTTTTGATGCTGATTTTTCATGTAGCCAAATAGAGATCTTAAAAGAAGTCCTCGGTCAAAGGGCAAACACAAACACACACACACACACACAAACACACACACACACACACACAAACACAAACACACACACACAAACAAACACACACACACGCAAACACACACACACACACAAACACACACACACACACACACACACACACACACACCACACACACACGCACACACACACACACACAGAGCAACTTCCTTGCCTTTCGACAGGTGAAAAAGCAGTCAACCCTATATCACTATATCATGTCTGTAGAATGTTTCCACAGATTGCAAGCTTGCCTTGTTTCTACCAGAGGTCGCTAAAATTCCATCTTGGTACTTTGGCCAGTTGGTACTTTTCCTTTGCATTATTATTTTTTCTTTGCACAATAGTAGCGTTTTTCAGAGTTGAAATAAGCGGTTATTGTGAAATTCGAAACTCAGTCGGTACGATTTTCTCACAGTTTGCTTTTTTAACTTTAAATGTGACATTTACATTAATGGAAATACAATTAGCAAATTGTAAGACGTCTCTAAAAGGTTTGATTGAATAATTTTACATTTCATTGTAAGTCTAATGAGGTAATAAACATACATTGGGCGGTTTAAAAACGTTTTTAAGGCTATAAGAACAACAAATACAACAACAAAATGTATCACGTGATTTTTAAACTTGTTAGTTTAAGAAAATCAAGCCACAAAGGTAGGAACAACATAGAAAGCATATTCATATTAAAACTTAAAAAAATCAGCAACGTACGCAAAGGCAATCAAAAGTTTAAGGAGAAAGACACATCAAATAGAGCATTAGTATTTTAAAAATAAATTAATGATAAAAGACACAAGTGTTGTTGAACAGTTTTCTAAATAAAAATTCATAGAGTGCATTCATGCTTGACATCTTGCTGTTGGATGGTTAAAACAATGGGTCACTGACCTGTTAAATCCCAGCATCCTGCAGGCCACCTCTACTTCGCTCTGTCCAAATCCATCCTTACACACTGTAGTCCATTCTCCGTTGACCGATATTTCTAGACGTCCTGCCTTAGACGTGCCGCCATACAACCGGGCTGTCATTGGTGTGGCTGTCACAATACAGATGTGGTTATTTTGTTAAATCTTGTCCTTTTTGTTGTCTTTTGGAAATGACTCCATTAGACACACCATGTGCATACAGTATTCCACTCCTAGCTTTGTTTTAATTAAGGGTGTGGAAGATTAAGCCAAACTCAACAACTACTGGTACAGTTAACGACAAGCACTACAAAATACTGTTAGAACTCTCCAGTGAGTTCCCACTCATAGTTGAGGCAGCCTTAGCCAGGCCAAAGGACATGAGAGGTGAGGTATTGGCATCGTTGTCCATAGGAATGTTATTACCATGGGAATCCCATGGAAAACGTCCCATGTGATGGGATAGGACAGCACACATTTGTATTTCCCATGGTAGTCGATACTTGATATTGTAAAATAAATTTACTGTTATTTCATTCATCAAGGATTTAAATCTTTCTTCTGAATCATCTGTTGTATGTGAAGTAGCAGGAATTCTAGAACAAAAGCCGAAAAGTGATTTTTAGTTACTTTTTGATCCTCCTCCAAACAAAGCACTTAAGTTTGATGGCGCCAGGAGGAATAAATGCCTTGAGGATGAACTCATCATGTTTGAAAAATTACGGCAACCAACTTTACAACCATTAAATTATTGGAAAAATGAACATAGGTTTCCTCTGCTAAAAGCAAGTGAGAAAATTGTTTTGGCCGTACCAGTGTCATCGGCAGCAATAAAGCTTATTTAGTGGCCGGATTGTTGTTGAGTAAGTTACGAAAACGGATGTCACCAGCTGTCGTTATAAACTCTGTGTATATCAGATTTGCTTGTAAGATGAAAATTGTGGAAATGGTTCGGGGACTACCTGGATTAACTGATTTATCGATGAGCAGGAAATTGATAGTGTGCTGAATGAGCAGAGTGATAGAAATAGAATGAGAGTGTCAGAATGATACTGAATTGTCATACTTAGATTATACCTTTGGGTGTTAAAGTTAATAAATTTTGTCGTTTTGCATGTCTCTTTGTACATGTAGTCCTATTTAGTAGACGCTATACCTAAACTTTCATAAATTTAATGATTTTATTTGAACTGTATTCCATATTAATATTATATAATGGAAATCCCGTGGGGTGGGATGGGACAGGCAAAAATTGCCATGGGATGGGATAGAAAAATATGTCCCATGGACAACCCTGGTTATTTGGCATTATGTGCAACATCGACGACATGCGCCATTGCATATGTTGACGTGGACTGTCCATACGCGAAAGGTAAGCTAAAAGCTGCATGTTACATGTCCTCACTTCGACCGGTCATATTGGGTTATATTATAATATTGGTGTCAGCTGATCCGCGTGCACACCATGCAAACACAGGCGTAGACCGCGACTAACCCTATAAACCATCCCCGTAAATTACAGTTCACCAAGGTAAAGATTGGGGGATGGGAGAGGTTAGTCTCTAGATCAGGGGTGGGCAATTAATTTTCCCAAGGGGCCGCATGAGAAATTGGGATGGTTTTAGAGGGCCGGACTAATATAGTTAACTCAGTTTTACCCAATACTGTATATAAAGTATATTTCTGGCGGGCGGGCCAGCGGGCGGGCCGGTCAGAGACAGGAGGCGGGCCGGATCCGGCCCCCGGCCGGCCTTTGCCCAGGTCTGCTCTAGATTAAAGACAAACTGTGTATACAGTAAACTGGTTATTAATCTTCTATGAGTATGCCCTGCATGTAGCTGTAGGTGTAGGTGTAGGTGTAGGTGTAGGTGTAGGTGTAGGTGTAGGTGTATTGATTGATGTTATGTGTGACGTTTAAATTTAGCATTAATTATAATGTTCCTCTAAATTTTGCCAAGTCATTTAAAGTGAATGTAAATGTATGCCTGATAAGGGTGACTGAGTTTTTTTTATTACTTGTTCATGCTTCCAACAAAAAAAAAAACAAACCAACAACAACTAAACTTCTGTCGTGAATAGCAATAGAGACTAAATATTATTGTATTGTATCCTATTGACGACATTCTCCTTTACCAAAGTTTGTAAATATAACATATAAAAACTCCTTGTGTCATATTTAAATCTCTTCTGTAGATGAAACTAAAATAGAAACATGACGTGAATCTGTTTGACTTACCTGTTATTGACTGTTTTCTGTCTGCTAATAGTAATAAACAAAAAAATTTTGATGATCATGATGATGATCATGATCATGACGATGATGATGATGATGATGATGATGATGATGATGATGCGTATTAAACATTTTAGAACTCACTTGCTTTCCACATTAATTTGTACAAACACTAATTTGAAAGTAATAAGGCGATTATTTGCAACACGGTAATTAAATTTTTAATTAAAAAAAATACTGGAGTAACTGTAAATGTTTAATTATTACTGGTCTACGTACTGATGTTGCACATGACGCCGACATCCTGCCAGTGTTTACAGATGTGTGTGTAGAGCCCCAAGTGTGTACACTGCGCCAGGCTGGTTTCGTTCCCCACACACTGCAGTTCACTGAACAGAACAGGACCAGAGCCTGCTCCGTACTTGCCTGACCTCACGACTACTGCTGTTGTGCTGTCCGACATCAGAAACGAAAACAAGACAATAAACATTGAAATTATACAGACTTTTAAACCCTAATAAAAATTAACGTGTGTAAATAACATGCACACACACACACACACTCATGCCCGCACGTGCAAACAGACAATTTACGAAGGAGCTGATCGTAATGGAAGCCCGGATTTTTTATTCAAAGAAAATTCATGTTCAAAACATACTAGTCAGCTAAAACAATAGAGCATAGAATAAAAAATATAGGACTACAGTGCTCTAATGCTTGTTTTCAGAACACAAGATACTGTTCAAAAGTGACAGACATGCGATTCAACTATGCCAACAAATAATATCCATCTGTGTCTTCTGTCTTCTTTGGATAGCTTGTGGAAAACTAAAGTTTTCAGGTTCCAAAGGAAGTAAAGTTCCAAAGTTTTAAACTCAAAGGAACCGACAAAATGTCACCAGCAGGAGTGGAGCCTGCAACTTAATTTGACTAAATAAGGACAACCATGTGTCCAAAAGAATTTACAGTTTATAAGCTTAATTCGATTGGGTTGGTCGTGCTGCATGGTTGTTGTTATTTGGTGAAGCTATTTGCATTGGTATTTGCCAAAATGGATTAAGACAAAAGAGAGTGTATTACGAAGTTTTGTGTAAATGGTTTAGTGCGACCTGAATTCTTAAGCAATAATTAACATTTTCTGACTGAAGGTTACATACGTAATTTAAGCACCAAAAAAGCCTGTAATTAAAAGTAACACCCGAATTACACGTTTTATCCAGGAGAGTATTTTGCAATCTTCCTTTAACCCCTTTTTGCGTGGGTTGCATGAGTTGATACCGAGTCCATGCGTCCCGTTCACCAAACTCATTGCAATTGCAAGGCCTGCTACACTTATTAACCCTTTTTTCTGGCTCTGACACCGCTCGTGTCCATTTACAGACTACATTTGGACTACATAACACATGTAAAAACCCTGTTAAAAAATCTACTACACTACGGAGGAATCTCTCCTTTGTAATTCGAAGCCAATGGCTATAGTAATGTAACAGCGGTGTAGGAACCAAAAGAACAACTACCCATAATAAATCATTTTTAATAAAAATGTGTTGATCATAATAAATGTGTCCACTTTTTTGCATGCACCGAGTTAATTACGCAGCCATTTAGTTTTGCTATGCTGTGTAACAAATATAAAAATGTATGAAATTTAAAAACGGAATCAAGATATAAATATAATATTAATCGTTTAACCTCGGAATTTTTTTCTTTAAATTAAAAACAAAAAAACTTGATTGACTGCGTCTAGTTGGTATTAATTTGCGGAGGAATCCTAAATGAAAGATTACACTCATAGAAGCAGTTGCACTAAAGTTAAAACTAGAACACTAACTAATGCAGGTCGCTCTAGGTTTAAAAAGTTTTCTTAGCAGCTGTCATTTAAGAGATAAACATTAGTGTCGTGCTATAACATGTTAAGATTGTTAAATAGATGATATCGAGCTAGTCCACGAGACTTCTTTAAGTGCACTTCTCTTCTAAGCCTGGTCTACAATCTAGTCCCGTTCTACTGTCACCGTTACTTTTCAAAGAAATAAAAAACAACTTACTGCTTCTTGAGCAATGATATTTTTTTCATAGGCATCAATTATCTTTAAAAACATTGTACTCTCATTTAGACGCAAATTAATCAAAAGGATACTTCTCTTATTAAACAAACATGTTCTTTGGAGAAAAATGGGGCAATAGCTTTTAAATCGTAATCAGTAAGACTACATACCTGTTAAACCCTAGCATCCTGCAGGCTACCAAGGCCTCTTCATGTCCAAAGCCAATGTCACACACTGTGTTCCAAGTTCCATCGTACAATATCTCTAGACGTCCAGCGTCTGCTGTGCCACCAACTACACGAGCTGACATCTGCTGAGCTGAAATTAAACGAGTTAATAATACAGTGAATTATTACATGTGCTAAGCTATTTATTATTATTTAGTCAAGATTGGACTGTAAGTGCTTTCTGTTTTAACGCAATGGCAAAGCCATTTAGTCGCTGCGTTTATTCAGGTTTGAGTATCCTCGAGTACGGGTAATAGTCAACTACATTAGGAAGTAGCTGACTATTTAGTTCTAGTATAATTTCTACCCTACTAGCTGACTGTTTATTACTAGTATAGTTCCTACCCTCTACCTGACTGTTAAGTGACAGTTTTAATCTCCTGCCGCTGTAATGTAATCATTTCCTATCTTCTAAAACTGGAGAAAAAAAATATTACAGAAATTCTCTTTATTTGGTTTTTAGTGTCTAAATTAATAAAACACTCATGAAAAAAACTTTCTAAAACTATAAAGTAAGAATTAAGTTCTTAAAAATACTGCACATTCATTTTTTATTTGAAAGATTAGATGAAAGCAACAAAAAAAAATGTAGGTTATTTGAATAAATTAATTTTTTTGTTGTGAGTTTCTCGCAAGAATCAAATACTTATGATTAGCCTTACAAAATATATAAAAACATATCAAAAATAATGCTTAGCTATGTTAATAGACACTTACAGCTATTTTTGTTTTATGCTAAAAGGACTAAATTCATTTAAAACAAAATAATGAAAACTAGAACTACTTCACTACTTGGAACCGCATTTTCATACCGCGAAAAAATGTGTCCTAGTCCATTTTTAATAGCATTTATACAATCAGTTGTGACCCTCTACGACGAAATGAGTCTAAAGTCGCGTGGAGCAGTTTTGTGCAACAGGCACCGAAAGGTGATAGGGGTCAATTTTGTGCAGTTTGACTTTTCTTTAACAATGGATTTCTTGGTTATTAAACTATCCGGAAAATACACTGGTATGTTAAAATAAAAGTTAGAAATCGACTTTAAATACGTTTTAATCGAGGTACCCTACTGAGATCCGTACTGCTTTTAGACGAAATTCAAACGCTGTTTCGATACTGTTTCCTAGTCATAACCCCATCGTGTTATACCTTGACAGAAAGCGCGGAGTCAGTTTGTTCAACTTCTTCAAAGAACGATTCAAATATTAACCGATCAAAAGATTTGTCTGCAAAAGTTTAGGAGTAAACAAACCTTGTCGGCGGTCTTTACAATTATTTTTCACCGCCATCGCGAAAAATTAAAAACATTTATTCGGATCAACATCACCAAACCTATACAAAACATAAAAGTTTTCGATGCTAACGTCTTGTATCTCTGGCAATTACGTCAAAATATACCGGCGGAACAACCGTTCATCCGTGAGAAAGAAAATAATTTCAAGGTGGAAAAAAAGAGACGTATACGGTCAAAAGAGTCGAGAGTGGTTAAGGGGGTCATAGTTTCTAGAAACATTCAGAATAGGGATAAATTTAATTCAAAAGAAAAACAATTAGAAAAAAAAAACAATTTCGCGTCGATGGGTGGCAGACTGTCTATCAGTTTCACTACTGTCTTTTATCACGGGCACGAAAACAGCTCCTCACGCGCGCTCGCGTCATCAACCCGTTTAACAAAAAACCACTCGTCGAGTTGCGGGTAAAATCTCACCAGATAACCGCGTGGTTACAAAACGTCGTCGATGTTCAAATTAAAAAAAAAATGTGGGAGTGCGAGTGGAAACGACAAAAGAAGACCAACTCCCAAATCTCAGCAGTTATACGACTTAAAAAAACTCCCCTCCTACAGCTCAGAACCATATCCCAGTCAAAACGACATTTCAGTCGCCGTAAAAGACACAAAGTTGTTAGGCCTGGTCCAGTGTGATCTTCACATGCCCGAGCAAGATGTCGCCCATTTTCAAAAACATTTAGGCGTCTCACACCAGCACCAAACTTTTCCTGCGAGTGTTTGCGGAATATTTTAAACTGTTGACTGGTTCCACAAAAAAGCTCATCAGTAGTTAAGTCCAAAAACAAGTTTTATTAACAACACCTTTGTTAAAATAGCATCTTGAAAATGAGCTCAAAGTTACTGCCGTTTACTTGTTGATAGAATATCAACCCAGATCTTGCTTTAAGGCTTTTGGCGACATGGTCACCAGCGCGCGAAGTCAAAGAGACAGCGATCCGTCCACAAACATTTTGAGTGAAACGTTCAATCTGTTAAGGTGGAGCAACACGGGGTTTGGCAAACACTGTTCTCTTGAAACACTTTCTGAAACAGCCTCGTTTTCCCGTTTCCTTTACAGGAAAGGTATTATTTTGACACAAATGAGCAGATATTTACCTTATAGTTCATATAAGGTTCATTTTCGAGCTCCTGAACCCATTTTCTTTGCGCTCGGGAAACAGATGGGCTGAAGTGTTTCAAGAAAACAGTGTTTGCAAACCTCGTGTGGCTCCACCTTTAGGAAACAGTGCTTACGGTAAGACGCTCACCAACATCGCCAGGCACTACGTCGTTTACTACGTCGGTGACTCTGATTGCGAAAAACTTAAAAACGACAGTCATTTTCAAAAAACTGACAAAACTGACGGAAGACTAGCATGAAGTAGAGATGGCCAAAAACACTATCAACTAGGGCCTCCCCTTGCAAATTGGCTATTTCGTCTACCAGTACGCCAAACTGAGAATGCTTCAGTTTTACTACGACTGCGTGGACAGGTACGTAGACCGCAGCAACTTTCAGCTGTGCGAGATGGACACGGATTCGCTCTACATGGCTTTGGCTGCACCTCGCTTCGAAGATGCCGTCCGTCCAGAGTTGCAACAACAGTTTTTTTTTAAAAGAATACACGTGGCCATGAAACATCGGTTTTAAATCAGATTGTAAATCTATGTTTACCTATCAGCAACATAGAAATTCATTGTCATATCTGAACATTAAGCGAAGGGTCCTCGACGATGGGGTGACTACCGTACCGTTAGACATTGGAGACTGCTGCTCCCCTTTAGACTGTGATATCTTCAAAACTGTGATAAAAGTTTTTCTTGTTCTTTATGCGTCAAAAACATTTTTGTCTGTCAAACAAAAGCCCCGCCTCCTCGTTGCGACTGGTGGACAAAGTTTATTAAAGTTTATACTTTTCTAAGCTTTGACGAAATGGCCTCTTTCAATGCAGACATTTGCCCCCCCCCTTCCCACACACACACACACACACAAAGGGTGGGGGTCTCAACAACAATCACAGGTGGGATTACAAGGGGCAAGTCACTCTTGGTGAGGAGAGGTCACTAGGGAAAACACGTTTTTCCTCTGAAAGTAGGCCCCGCTATGGCTCACGTAAAAGGGTGTTTTCACCTTGCATCCATATGTGTGATAAAAAAAAACAATATGCGACGTTTTATCTACCCGCCCCTCACCAAGGGGTGAGTCACTCTCGGCAAGGGGAGGGGGTATGACAAGATGGCCACCACGGATCACCAAGATGGCCGCGCCCATACCGCTAAAATGGCCGCCACGAATATGACATCATCAAGATGGCCGCCCCCACAGCGACTTCCGCCAAGATGGCGGCTGTGATGTCACGGATCCCCTTCCGGCTCCCCAAATAGGGGGTGAATACCACATCTCTATACTACTCATACGGTTAAAACGAAAAAAAAAAAAATTTGGAATGCTAGAGACAAATAACCTTACTTCTACAGCTAAGTTTGAATTAAAATAGTCTAAAATAAAGGACAAGAAAGTTTCGTGGATGAAAGTTTGTGCAAATGAAAATTAACTGCAGGTAAGAAGTTTAGACAACAAAGTGGGTCTACGGCCTTCAAAGTAATAGTCACAGACACGTGTTCTCGAATACCTGGATTCTCTTTTTCTTTATGGGAGACATCGCGTGTCACATCCGAGAGCAGGATCGGTACTACTGGGAATTGTACAGCTTGTATATGAAAACTTATGGGTATGTCAGATCCTATCTAGTCTAGCTATCGCTGCTGTTGCTGATGGAGACACAGGGTGTAGCTGCCTCTCACAGAGAAACACACACACGTCTGTACGAGTTCTTGTAACACAGAGACAAACTATTGCCTGACAATCCTCTTGTCTAACACATTTTATACAGTTGCTCAGGATTTTACCGAGTAGAACAGAGATAATTATATTCATACAAAAATGTCTTAACACGGAAGATCGTAAAAACTATCTAAGATAAGTAAAGTATGATAATGCAATAGCGTCTAATCTCTATTATTTATGTCTATCACTCCTTCAGTTTGTAGCTTACAACAGTTTCCAATGTTCTAGTCTTCAAAGTAACCGTTCCTAATCACGTATTCCGACTCAAAAAATCAACCTCGCTAACGTTTTCTCAGTACTTCTTCAAAGCCTCAGTTCCTGTAACCTTACTCACAGTTTGGCGTTTGACTAACATAGGGTTGTCAGTAGTATAGGTATGTTGAATCCATCCCCCATGGGGTGCACCGGAAGAGGGTGCCGTCACGTGGGGATCCGCCCCTTCCGGTCACGCGGGGATCCGCCCCTTGCGGTCACGTGGGGATCCACCCCTTCCGGTCACGTGGGGGTCCGCCCCTTCCGGTCACGCGGTGGTTCCGGTCCCACGGTGCTTCCGGCGGAAGGTGTAGGAGTAGTGCGCCCCTGGCACGAGTGGTCTCCACCTTACTGAAAGTGGGCGGGATTAGGCGTCCAAGTGGCCTGCCCCTGGTACGAGTGGTCTGCCCCTGGTACGAGTGGTTAGCCCCTTGGATGCGAACGAGTAGCCTGCCGCTGGTACAAGTGACCTCCACCTGGATGTGCGAGGGTAGTAGTAGTAGGGCGCCCATGGCACGAGTGGTTTGCCCTTGGAGGCGGGAGAGAGAGAGAGAGTAGCTTGCCCCTGGCACGAGGCCGTCTCTCTGACCTTTTTTGACCGTCGTCCGCCATGTTGTTTGTTTTGTCTGTTGAATAAGCGTGTTGAAATAAAACAAAAAGGCAGAGTGAACGTTTGTTTTGCATTCTATCGTTGAAATGGATCCGAGATGGAAGAATCCCTTTACCTGCGTCGTTGCGGGGCCTACGGGGTGTGGGAAAACGTGTTTTTTGGTTCGATTTTTAGACCACGCAAAAGAAATGATGACACCACCACCCGACAAGGTGGTGTGGTGCTACGGCGAATGGCAAGCGGCTTATCAACGTTTGAAAGGCGTCACCTTTACGGAGGGTTTACCTAACGTGGACCTCTGGCAAGGCGATAAGCGCCGACTGATCATCATCGATGACTTGATGAACGAAACGGATGACCGGGTCACTAAGCTGTTTACCAAAGGCTCTCGCCACCGCAACTTGAGCATCATGTACATTGTGCAAAACCTGTTTGGAAAAAATAAAGAACAGAGGACCATTAGATTAAACAGTCATTACCTGGTGGTGTTTAAGAAACCAAGGGACGTTTAGCAGATCACCCACCTAGCGAAGCAGATGTATCCTGGAAAACTGAAATATGTGCAGGAGAGTTTTAAAGACGCGACATCTACCCCGCACGGTTATTTGCTGTTTGATCTGCGACAGGAAACGCCGGATCACCTACGCTTGACGACTAGCATTTTTTCTACGGACCAACAAGTGGTGTACGTTGAAAAGTAAAACAATTTTAAGCAGAAAAAAAACCCCCAAACATGTCGGCACGAATTGAGCGAAATATGTCAATGCTCAAGCTGTTGTGCGGTGCTAAACCAGCGGTCATCGAAGCGGTGCTGAAAGGAGCCTCTCCCGACTTGATGAAGGTCATCAGCGAGTGTTCTCTTAACGTTTTAAAAGGGCTTGTTCATCTCACTCCGACTCAGAAGAAGCGACTGTGCAAGTACAAGCAGGACTTGCGACTCTTGGCACACAAAAACACTTCTCTAAAACGGCGAAAACAAGTTCTTCAAAAAGGAGGGTTTCTTCCTTTTCTTTTGAAACCTGCGCTGAGCGTCTTGGGCGGTCTGTTGGGTTCGTTTATACCTCAACAGTAAAAAAAAACCCCAAAAACAACAGAGAACATGGAACACACCAAGAAAATGATGTTGATCGATCCTCGAATGATGAACGTGTTCCAAACGCAAGCACCACCCCCGTGTTTGGACGCCGTGGGTCAAAGTTTAAAAGATATGGACGAGCAGATGCGAGACATTTTAGTGCGAACAGATCTGAGTTTGAGCGACAAAGCAAATCTGTACAAGCAAACGTTGCGGCGATATCTGAATAGGGTTGAACAGTACAAAAACAAACCGCTTGGGGCGGTCGACGTGAAACTCCAAGAACCAACTTTTTTACCACCGGTTGTTACGACGACGCCCTCGATGCCACAGCAGGATGAAAAGCCTTCCTCCGCGTCGCTCGCGATGCAAGAAGATCAAGTGGCGATGGATATCATGGAAAGCGTACCAAAATCGATGAAGAAAAAGGTCGAGCGACTGTTGCAGCATTTTAAACAAAACCAAGACCTCGGTTGGAACGAGCGGGGTGAAATTTTGTATCAGGGACAGACCGTCCAAAATTCAAACCTCGTAGATTTGGTGAACGACGTTCTCAGAAAACAAAAACGAGCGGGTAACCCGTTTGCGACAGCGCTTCATCGCACGAATGTTGCTCAAGATTTGATAGGGCACCCTGATCGATGGCAGCACATCGAAACCCGAGTGTCACCCACAGCGACTGAAGGTTTAGCCGATGCTAATCGCATGGCCGCATCGTCTTTTGTTCCAACTCTTCAACGTTTGAACGCTGAAACTTTAGACTCGTCCTCGTCACCATCAAACGCCGGAGAGACAAAAAAGGGGAGAAAAAAAGAAGTTGAACAAAAACGAAAGCTAAGAGGCCTGAAATCAAGGTTGTCGTTTGACAAGTGGGAGACGATGTAGACGATGGGTAACCAAAAGAAAACAAACGCCGCCAAACTAGCGCAGCACTATTACGCACCTCAAAGGCCTGGGCTCCGGTGCATAGGCGGTCTTAACTCGAGTTAAGACCGCAGTTAAGCCAAGCACACTGTCTTAACCTAAGACGCCTGCTAAGCGCGGTGCATGGGCGATCTCAACTCGCTAAGCAAGCGGTCTTAGTCTTAAAATTTAAGACTGGTCCCCCCCAGGCTTAACTCCTTGCTTAGCCGCGACACGCTGCTTACGCATGACCGCACGGCGGCTGTCGTAGTAACAGTGGCGTTTGATCGTGTTGTTTACTGATTTGCCCTGCGTATACCATTGACAGATACAGATTTTTGACTACTTCAGCGATCCATCAAATCCATTTGAAATGAATGACGTCGATTTGTTTCATCGTTTTCGATTCCGTCGAGCGAACATAACAGTGGAAAATGATTTCGACCATCATTTTCAACGAAAAGACTCTATTCGCCTTTTGCTGCAGGTAAGACTATAGTCACCACCCACTATATAATATATATATAAATAAGTGTAATTGACAGCATAATCGTTAAAAAATATTTAATAATGTTAGCATGACTTCAAAATATAATCACATAACAAAACAATGGCGTATAACTTAAGACGGTGTTGACGACAGTGGGTGATGTTTGTTGTTATTATTGCCGCTCTCAGGTAAACATGAGACACAAAACCAATACATTTTTGGAAAAGGATAAAACTTGAACTTTGCAATAAAAGTAATGAAAATTTTTCCTACTTTCACTCTGGTGACAGCAATAATCCAAAGAAATTCACAGTTTGCTATACTTGGCTCATTTGAGCAGAGGCACAATTCTGGCCATCCACTGTGCTCCAAGTATTGTTTTAGAGTATTATTAACCTTAACATTATTAAAAAAATTGATGTCATTGTATTTAAGTAAAACAACACAGAATAAAGTAGCAGAGCACCCAGAAACTCGATATAGTTTGATTTAATACATGTTTATCAATTTGACAGGCAGTTTCCTTGCAGTATGTCTCAAGTTGTAAGCATGTGGGCTCAAGAGGTAAATAATCATAACAGGTTAATGTTCACATCGTCCTTTTTAACTAAAATGGACAGTTTGTCGTTGAGATGTGAGTACTAAAATATATAATCATTGGGGTCAATAATGTTTCTATGTCTTTTTGCAGGTGATGGTGGCATTACAATTTATGCAACAAGGCATAATGCAAGTTGTAGTGGCTGACACTTTTGGCATTGACATGGGATGAATATGGGAGACAGTAGCTACCCGCTGACTGATTGGCTTAGTATCCTTTTTTTAAAATGCAGACACTAGAGCCAGGAAAAGTTCAACTGTGCCCACAGCTCAACAAGTGACACCATTAAGAGAACCAATGATGTTCTCAAAAATTGGTTCATTTTCTTCAGGAACAACTACGGTAAATACTGTCTTGCTTTGTAGGGTTAAAATGCACAAGTTTGCTTGTGGGCTGGTTAGTATGTGTCTTTAGACTCCATGTGTAATATATTGCACCCTTTTGTTTGCATCATGGTTTAGAAATACATAAACTCCTCCTTTAATATCCAGTGCTCCAGAATATATTGTGTGTGAATCAGATACAGTCCTGCCAAAGCAAGTCAAAAATCATCAGGTGTTCCATAATGCTGTCATAATTTCTAACTGAATGGTCACAACATTTATTATTCAATTTGACTTTGGCTGAATAGCAGCATCCGCCTAACCAGTTGGTCAACACTTGAGCAGCCGGCATTACCAATTCATTTTTCATCTGTTTTTCCATGTAATATTTGTTACCTCAGCCTGTGCCAGATTTATTGATTTCCATCAAATTGCGATTCTTTTTTAACATGATCAAGTTCACTGTCAGGAGATACAAAGTTTTTTTTCTTTAATCTTTGTTGTGGATCTTTTGTATCAGCAAGGTATTTTGTTTTCTTCAGATGACTCAGTTGACGGATGGAATACTGGCTGCTTGGTACAATCACCTGCTTGTTTCTTGCTTGTTATTCTTTGGGATGCAAAGTAATATAAAAAGCAATAATGTTGATATTTACTACATGCTGCTGGTGGTATTGTGAAGGACATGTTTTTCTCTTTAGAGTTAATATTTAGCACTTTTTCACTGGACCCAGGTATAGCTATTTCAGAACTTATAACATGCAACTGGTAAAGAATGTAGACACTGCACATCCATGTCACTCAGAAGCTGATCAGTGTCTACTGGAATCTAAACTGTAGAACACTGGTACTGTAACATGTATTAGACTTGTAGTTAAAACTGGTTAAATGTCAAATTGAACTGTGGATGTACAGACAAACCTGCTGTGTACACTCCCAATTATGTCATAGTCTATGTTTGGCACTTGAAATTAATAATTTATAATTTAAGCCAGCTTTGGAAGTAAAGTACAAAAAACATTGGCGCTTTCCTTAATATTTTATGTTTTGTTCAAACTTACCATCAGAATATCTATGTGATATAAAGTACATTTTTAAAATTTCCCATTTGAAAACATCGTCTGAAATGTTCAATTCCTTCTTGCTTGTTATGCAAGAAAATAATACATTGCATATACTTCTAACAAAAGCATTTTCCATTATTGAATTAGAAGAATGGAACTGGGGTGTTCTACATAAGTACACATATTGCACTCTCTACATATGTCATATTATTTATTACTCTCTCCCTATCATAAAAGACTTCTTGAGGAACAGTGTAAATGATTCACCACCTGTCACAAAAACTAAATGAGAAATGTACTAGTCATTTTAAATAACTGTATTTTCGGATGGAAATATTTATTTTCTAAACCGGCTGTTGTGTGCTGACTATCGGCTTTTTCATTTGCATTCTCTCGGTATCACAGACGTGAAAACACTTAAGTCTTACACAGGTAAACAAAATGACTAACTTCGATGTTTATGCCGTCCATCAGTTGTCTGCAATCATCTAAAATATTTATTCAACTTTCTCCGTTTATCACTGGGTGTTTCTGGTGGTCGCCCCGCCGTTGGTGGATGTTTTTACGACTGCGAGATGAAATTGTGGAAGATTTAAATTGTTTCATTTCTTTTTATTTCATCTTTTTTCTTTTCTGGTAAAGCCTCTTTTCTCCCTGGTAACCTCCTCGATTAAGACTAATAGTTCGCTGTCGCACATCTCTCCTTTCGTTTCAGTAATGGTGTGCAGACGAATTTCGCGCTCGGCACCATGCTGTAAGCGCAGTTTTCATTGGTGGAATAACTACGGTTGGCAAGGCCGCTCCCCGGACGAATTTTTTATATCGCTGACCTCGACCGCCGGGCTGACCGTGACCCGTTTCTCAGCTAAGCAAGGCTGAGATCGCTCATGCAGCAGGATGAGACCGCGAACTTCAGCCAAGACGAAAAGCGAGTTAAGCAAGGCATCTTAAGACGAAAAGTTAAAGACCGCCTATGCACCGGAGCCCTGGTGTCTCTACGAGGTCGGCGATATAAATAAATTCGTCCGGGGAGCGGCCTTGCCAACCGTATATTCCACCAATGAAACTGCGCTACAGCGATGGTGCCGAGCCGCGAAATTCGTCTGCACACCATGGTTGAAACGAAGGAGAGATGTGCGAACAGCGACTATTAGTCTAATCGAGGAGGTTACCAGGGAGAGGAAGAGGCTTTACAGAAAAAGAAAAAAAAAAGATGAAATAAGAAAGAAATGAAACAATTTAAAATCTTCCACAATTTCATCTCGCAGTCGTCAAAAACATCACCAACGGGCGGGGGCAACACACAGAACACCAGTGATAAACGGAGAAAGTGATAAATATTTTAGATGATTGCAGACAACTGATGGACGGCATAAACATCGAAGGTTAGTCATTTTGTTTACCTGTGTAAGACTTAGTTTTTCACGTCTGTGATACCGAGAGAATGCAAATGAAAAGCCGATAGTCAGCACACAACAGCCGGTTTAGAAAATAAATATTTCCATCCGAAATACAGTTATTTAAAATGACTAGGTACATTTCTCATTTAGTTTTTGTGACAGGTGGTGAATCATTTACACTGGTTCCTCAAGAAGTCTTTTATGATAGGGGAGAGTAATAAAATAATATTGACATATGTAGGAGGTGCAATATGTGTACTTATGTAGAACACCCCAGTTCCATCTTCTAATTCAATAATGGAAATGCTTTTGTTAGAAGTATATGCAGATGTATTATTTTCTTGCATAACAAGCAAGAAGGAATTGAACATTTCAGACGATGTTTTCAAATGGGAAATTTAAAAATGTACTTTATATCACATAGATATTCCTGATGGTAAGTTTGAACAAAACATAAAATATTAAGGAAAAGCGCCAATGTTTTTTGTACTTTACTTCCAAAGCTGGCTTAAAATTATAAATTATTTAATTCAAGTGCCAAACATAGACTATGACATAATTGGGGAGGTGTACACAGCAGGTTTGTCTGTACATCCACAGTCAATTTGGACATTTAACCAGTTTTAACTACAAGTCTAATACATGTTACAGTACCAGTGTTCTACAGTTTAGATTCCAGTAGACACTGATCAGCTTCTGAGTGACATGGATGTGCAGTGTCTACATTCTTTACCAGTTGCATGTTATCAAGTTCTGAAATAGCAATACCTGGGTCCAGTGAAAAGTGCTAAATATTAACTCTAAAGAGAAAAACATGTCCTTCACAATCCCACCAGCAGCATGTAGTAAATATCAACATTACTGCTTTTTATAGTTACTTTGCATCACAAAGAATAACAAGCAAGATAACAAGCAGGTGATGTACCAAGCAGCCAGTATTCCATCCGTCAACTGAGTCATCTGAAGAAAACAAAATACCTGATGATACAAAAGAATCCACAACAAAGATTAAAGAAAGAAAAACTTTGTATCTCCTGGACAGTGAACTTGATCGTGTTAAAAAAGAATCGCAATTGATGGAAATCAAAATAAATCTGGCACAGGCTGAGGTAACAAATATTACATGGAAAAACAGATGGAAAATGAATTGGTAATGCCGGCTGCTCAAAGTGTTGACCAACTGGTTGAGGCGGATGCTGCTATTCAGCCAAAGTCAAATTGAATAATAAATGTTGTGACCATTCAGTTAGAAATTATGACAGCACTATGGAACACCTGATGATTTTTGCTGCTTTGGCAGGGATGTATCTGATGTCACACAATATATTCTGGAGCACTGGATATTAAAGGGGAGGAGTTTATGTATTTCTAAACCATGATGCAAACAAAAGGGTGCAATATATTACAACATGGAGTAAAGACACATACTAACCAGCCCACAAGCAAAACTTGTGCATTTTAACCCTGACAAAGCAAAGACAGTATTTACCATAGTTGTTCCTGAAGAAAATGGAACCAATTTTTGAGAACATCATTGGTTCTCTTAATGGTGTCACTTGTTGAGCTGTGGGCACAGTTGAACTTTTCCTTGGCTCTAGTGTCTGCATTTTAAAAAAAGGGGATACTAAGCCAATCAGTCAGCGGGTAGCTACTGTCTCCCATATTCATCCCATGTCAATGCCAAAAGTGTCAGCCACTACAACTTGCATTATGCCTTGTTGCATAAAATTGTAATGCCACCATCACCTGCAAAAGACATAGGAAATATTATTGACCCCAATGATTTATATATTTTAGTACTCACATCTCAACGAAACTGTCCATTTTTAGTTAAAAAGGACGATGTGAACATTAACCTATTATGATTATTTACCTCTTGAGCCACATGCTTACAACTTGAGACATACTGCAAGGAACTGCCTGTCAAATTGATAAACATGTATTAAATCAAACTATATCGGAGTTTCTGGGTGCTCTGCTACTTTATTCTGTGTTGTTTTACTTAAATACAATGACATCAATTTTTAATAATGTTAATGTTAATAATACTCTAAAACAATACTTGGAGCACAGTGGATGGGCCAGAATTGTGCCTCTGCTCAAATGAGCCAAGGATAGCAAACTGTGAATTTTCTTGGATTATTGCTGTCACCAGAGTGAAAGTAGAAAATTTTCATTACTTTTATTGCAAAGTTCAAGTTTTATCCTTTCCAAAAATGTATTGGTTTTGTGGTCTCATGTTTACCTGAGAGCAGCAATAATAACAACAAACATCACCCACTGTCGTCAACACCGTCTTAAGTTATACGCCATTGTTTTATTGTGTAACTATATTTTGATGTCATTCTAACATTATTAAATATTTTTAACGTAATGCTGTCAATTACACTTATTAATTATATATTTATATAGTGGTGGTGACTATGGTCTTACCTGCAGCAAAGGCGGAATAGAGTCTTTTCGTTGAAAATGATGGTCGAAATCATTTTCCACTGTTATGTTCGCTCGACGGAATCGAAAACAATGAAACAAATCGACGTCATACATTTCAAATTGATTTGATGGATCGCTGAAGTAGTGAAAAATCTGTATCTGTCAATGGTATACGCAGGGCAAATCAGTAAACAACACGATCAAGCGCCACTGTTACTACGAAAGCCGCCGTGCGGTCATGCGTAAGCAGCGTGTCGCGGCTAAGCAAGGAGTTAAGCCTGGGGGGGACCAGTCTTAAATTTTAAGACTAAGACCGCTTGCTTAGCGAGTTGAGACCGCCCATGCACCGCGCTTAGCAGGCGTCTTAGGTTAAGACAGCGTGCTTGGCTTAACTGCGGTCTTAACTCGAGTTAAGACCGCCTATGCACCGGAGCCCTGGTGCTTTGGGAGGAGTTGCCGCGTTAGCTCGCGCCACAAAGTTAAACCCGCGGGTCGTCAAGTAATGGTTGAGTCACCAAGACACGTACACGTTGCACAAACCCGTGCGTCACCACTTTGCACGCCGGCGCATCATCCTTTGAGGAATCGATCACCAATGGCAAGCAGATTTGATCGACATTCAGCGATTAAAGCAACACAACGACGGGTACGCCTATCTGCTGATGTGCATCGATGTTTTTAGCAAGTTTGCCTGGGTGGAACCTCTCAAAAGCAAGTCAGGATCCACGATGGTGGGTGCCTTTCGACGAATTTTTTTATCGGGTCGCAAACCTCTAAAGCTCCAAACGGACAAAGGAACAGAGTTTTTAAACCAAACGTTTCAAAAATTTTTAAAAGAGGTTGGCGTCGACTTTTTTGTGACTGAAAACGAAGACGTCAAGGCGGCCATCGCCGAACGCTTTAACAGGACTTTGAAAGAAAAGCTATGGCGATATTTTACGCGAAAAAACACGCTGAGGTTTATAGACGTTTTACCCCGACTTGTCCAGGCCTACAATCGCTCGCATCATCGCAGCATCAAGAGAGCACCCGTACAAGTCAACGCAGACAACCAGGAAGATGTGTGGCAGTCGTTGTACGGCGAACCACAGCGTGCGACAACCAATCGTTTAAAGAAAAGAACAAAAAGACAGGCGTTGACTCCTGGAGATCGGGTGCGAATCAGTAAAGCAAAAAGAAACTTTAAAAAAGGTTACCTGCCTTCGTGGACGGAGGAACTTTTTACCGTCAGCCGCATCTACAATTCTACGTGTTAAAAGACGATCATGGCGAAAAATTAGGAGGAAGGTTTTACGCGCAAGAATTGCAAAAGGTCGGCTCAAAAGACAAATATCAAATCGAGAACATTTTAAACGAGCGGACGGGGGCAGCTGGTCAAAAAGAATATTTAGTCAAATGGTACGGCTACGATGATTCGTTTAATTCTTGGATTTCACAGGTGTCACTTACGCGGTACACCCACTGAAAAAAAATACAACAACAAATAAACGCTTTCACCGTCATGTTTTACCTGACGCTTCCTAGCAACAGCTCGTTGCAATATTATCCAGACAACTCAGCTAGCCACTATTTTACCAAACTACCGCAAACCATCGACTTGGAACGAGACTTTGAAGTGGGCCTGTCAGAAATTCAGCTTCCCAACTCTTATCTCAACGTGGCCAAGGGAGAATGTTTGATCGACTTTACCGCGCTCCTCCCTTTGGATCATAAAACAAAAGTTTTACCCTTTGATAAGGGGCTGACCCTAGAGGAAAGACGTCCCGCGAAACCAAGACTCGAGATTGCAGGTGGCCTTTAAGAGTCGAGCGAGTATTTTGTGCGATTTGTCAACTCGGCGGCTCAGAAAAACTTTCAGCGAGCACACGGGGACCCTGTGCTCAAAGAAAAACGAATGTGGCTCGAGTACGAACGCGCCTTCAAGACCACGCTCCTTAGAATCCACGAGGAAAACACGATGATTCGAATGAGTCCGGTGCTGCAGCGAGTGTTGGGATTTTCGAAAAACACGTTTTTGGGAAAGGGCGAGTTTGAGTTGATCAAGAGCGGCGCGCTTCGACTGGAGCTTAAGTTTAGCGACCCTTTACCTCACCCTGTCCATGTCATTGTCTTTGGCGAACTCGACAGCATGATTGAAATTGACCGCAGTCGTCAGATGTTGACAGACTTTTCGGCGTGAGAAGCCCTATTTTTTTTATATTATTTTTGTACTACAAGAAAATGAACACGCGCGAGATTGCAGACGTTTTAGCCTCGGACATTTATGCCAGACGCGTGTTTAGCGGTGTGAACCCCAGAAACAAATTGCCTACTCACCTTCCCGCTCGCCGTCCAAGTGCTTCAGTTTTACTACGACTGCGTGGACAAGTACGTGGACCGCAGCAACTTTCAGCTGTGCGAGGTGGACACGGATTCGCTCTACATGGCTTTGGCTGCACCTCGCTTCGAAGACGCCGTTCGTCCAGAGTTAAAAAGAGACTTTTATGAAAAATACACCCTGTGGTTCCCAGGGCAAGCATGCGACAAACACCAACGAGACTTTGTTTACACCAAAACAAGCGACCAGCCCTGGGATCCTTCTCTCTGTCCCGACTGTCTACAACGCATTCGCGACGACAAACGCACACCGGGCTTGTTTAAAACAGAGTACACAGGCGATGGCATCGTAGCTCTCTGCAGTAAGACTTACATTTGTTTCGGCAACACAATCAAACTTTCCACCAAAGGGCTAAACAAACATCAAAACCAACTCGATCAACACGATTTTAAAAACGTTTTGAGCACGCAACAAGCCAGCGGTGGCTACAACACCGGATTTAAAACCGATGGAAAATCCATGTTCACTTACACTCAACATCAAAATTCCTTATCGTACTTGTACACCAACCGAAAGGTCCTCGCTGATGGGGTGACAACAGTTCCCTTAGATATTTAAAAAAAAAAATAGCTGTGATTGACTGCTTATGCTCCATGTCAGACTGCGATACAGCTTTTCTTCTTTTTGGGCCGTTTTGGATTTAAAAGTTTTCGTTTTTCTTTTTTCTTCTTTCTACACGTGCCAACACTATTTTTGCCAGTCAAACAGAGCTCTGCCTCCTCGTGGCGACTGGTGGACACAAAGTTTATTAAGGTACGACAGAGACCATGGCGCTCTTTTACGCGCTTTTGATCATGTTAGTACTTTTCTAAGCTTTGACGAAACGGGCTCTTTGTAATTTATATATATATAAATTAACGGTATTGTTGTTGTTGCTGTTGCAGTTGATCCGAGGCAGATGAGACACAACACCACGGGATGTTTAATCAATAAAACAAAACATTGTCCCCCCACGCCAGTCAGCGGTCCGGTGGCGCCTGTCACCAATACAGTGAAGGTTGGCTGCCCAGAGTTCATTTCTTGTCTCGGGCACGCTGTTCCTTCTCTGCACGTGGCATCTGTTTACAGGGCTGGCTGCTTGCCGTAGTATAGCCTCAGTTGCTGACACGGCGTAAAACAACAATTCCCCCCCCCCCACGCCAGTCCCTATCAACAAACGGTCTTACTGCCTTTTCAACACACTTATTTAACAGACAAACAAACAACATGGCGGACGACGGTCCAAAAAGGTCAGAAAGACGGCCTTGTGCCAGGGGCAAGCTACTCTCTCTCTCTCGCCTCCAGGGGCAAACCACTCGTGCCATGTAAAACCGTAAGATGTTTGCAGATGACACTGAACTCTATTTTTCATTTAGTACTGACAGTGAGTCGGTGCGTGAGGCAGTTTGTGCTGTAGAAGATTGTTGCTTAGAGGTCAAGTCATGGATGCTGAGGAATAAACTCAAGCTTAATGATGAGAAGACAGAGGCGATGCTATGTGGTTCCAAGCTTAGCCTTAGTAAAGTCTCTCTAGACTCCATCCAAGTGGGTCAAGCTAGAATCCCCCTCTCCAGCTCCGTACGGAACCTTGGACTCTATGTTGACAATCTTCTAACTATGTCTGATCATGTCAGTTCTGTAGTCAAGGCATGTTATTTCCATATCCGCACTCTTGGACGACTCCGACCCAGTCTTAATAAGAAGACTGCAAATGCAGTTGCTGTGTCCCTCATCGGTTCTACATTAGACTTTGCCAACAGCTGCCTCTGGGGGATTTCAAAGAGCGAGTTGTCGAGGCTACAGCGAGTGCAAAATACGGCTGCGAGGATAGTTGCAGGAAAGAAAACAACTGACCATATTACTCCTGTACTACGTGACCTACATTGGCTTCCTGTGGAGAAGAGAATTGAGCACAAATTGTTAACCTTAACCTATGGCTGTCTTCACGACCTTGCGCCTGTCTATCTACAAGAACTCATTCGCTGTTACCAACCCCAGCGGAACCTTCGTTCAGCAGCCCACTTCAGACTTGAACGACCGAGTGTTCAGTCAGGCAATGCTAACAAGAAGACTGCGGGTTTCAGATCCTTCTCCAATGTAGCCCCGCTTTTGTGGAACTCGCTTCCCCTTTCGACCAAGGAGTCTGATAGTATTGCATCTTTCAAGAAAAATCTGAAGACTCACTTGTTTAAACTTTTTTGAAGTTTTCATTTGACCTGCAGTTTGGTGGCTGCTGGGATCACCGCGCATTGAGCGCATCTTTGTGATGTGGAAATTAGCGCGCTACAAAACTACATCATCATCATCATCATCATCATGGGCGCCCTACTACTCCTCTCGCGCATCCAGGTGGAGGCCACTTGTACCAGCGGCAGGCTACTCGTTCGCATCCAAGGGGCAAACCACTCGTACCAGGGGCAGGCTACTCGCACGCCTCCAGCGGCAGACCACTCGTACCATGGGCAGGCTACCTGGACGCCTAACCCCGCCCACTTTCAGTAAGGTGGAGACCACTCGTGCCAGGGGCGCACAACTCGTACACCTTCCGCCGGAAGCACCGCGTGATCGGAACCACCGCGTGACCGGAAGGGGCGGATCCCCACGTGATGGCACCCTCTTCCGGTGCACCTCATGGGGGATGGATTCAACATACCTATACTACTGTTGTCCTCCTTCACATCCACAGTCAGTCAGAATACAAATAACACAAATCACAATTGTAACCCATTCGAAGTGATGTTTCCTTCACAGACAGGATAAGAAACTCTTTGGTCACTCTGTGTAACTCAGCAACGGTTGACACTAAGCCGTACACAATGGCGGTGTCACAGCAGCGGTACCCCAAAGTGACGTCACGAGAGCAACGGTGCACCGAGCCCACACACTGCTGAGTGTTGGACAGAGGGCACTCTAGGAATGGTCTAGGGAGGTGATTCTTCCTCCTTCAAAAGGTCTCCAACACCCGTACACGAACAAAAAACTAACTCGAGCTTACACTATACCTCTATTGTCAACCATATTCTCTAATCCACACAACTTTCTCTCGTATGTTCGTGTTTACAACTTTAAATTCTACGTGAGTTGCATTACCCTTCCATAAATAAAAACACTAACAAAATGTCATACTTCATGTAGGCGAGTTTACACACAGGGTTAGTCTCATGCCACATCCAGCTTCGATCGCTACTACCCTGCTCTACGCTCTTAAATGATCTCACTCGAGAGATTTATAAATCGTCGCCTTTGTTCGTCTTCTTCCTTCGCCATCTCTAGCCTTAGTCCTGTACCAAACTCATTCCCGCCAAAAATAGTACGGTTGAACAGTGTTCACTAAATATTTCGTGTCACGGTTAACCCTATTCCAGCTGACATTCTCATTTACTCTCCATTACATGTTATCTACCTTTGCAGTTCATTAACAGTGAAGGGGTTAAAATAACCTAACCACATAGAGGCACGGACTGGTCCTTCACACCGTCCTACGAAAGGGTGGCTCTCAAATATTTAAAAGCTACTTAACATTCGAGCTGTACCCCGTGTATATAGATGCTGCTTCAATTGACCATAATTTTGCTCTTTTGAGTGCTGGTCCCTATTACATATCAGTTCGACCTATCTCAGTCACCTTGTTAAGGTCTTGTAGTTCCTTTTCAGTATTAGGAGCGTTGACTCTGGTGATGAAGACTTACAATGATGGTGTGTCTGTGACTGACAAGACACTGGACGTCGACCGCAGCGCCGCAACTTTACAACTTTACCAGGCGACAAACCTCAGCAATGAAAACAACTTGATTTGCCATAAAGTGTAATAGATAAATTGTTAAAGTATCTATGGTGATCTAACAGATACTGGTTTATCGATGTGAAAACTAGTTCACCAACTATCTGTGCTTCCTAAGGATACCCGTGTTACGGTAACTATTCAAGGTCTCAGCGCCCAGTAGTATGTGCCAAAAAACTAACCCTGACAAAAAAAATTTCTCTTGAAAATCTCAGCAATCTATGCTGACCTCCTCTTTACATTAAGATACGTCTGATAAAGAATTTTGTGAAGACTTTCAAAAACGTTTGCAACATCTATTTAAGATTGTTTTAAATTAGGCAATGCAATAAAAAAGAAAAGAGTTTTTATAGGTCAGCAATAAAAAATTTTCTAAAGATACATTTTTTTAAATGAAGGTAACTTGAAGCTGGGAGCATAGATTTCTTTTCAGAGCATTTCTGAATAAAGGTCCTGAATAAAAAAAAAATCTGATAATTATATGGATTTCATGGCAAAAATGCTGATTACGAAAACGTAGGAGCTCTAAATTTACTGAAAATTTAATTTCTTTAATCACATCTAGACTGGCTGTCCCCTAACAAAAAAGATGTCAGTAATGAACAAGTTAAAAGTTTCTATCAAGACATTAGTCATTAAATATAATAACAAAAGGAAGAGCAGTCAGAATACTATGATCGACTTTTGTTTTTGAACATTTGAACATTTTATTTAATGGCTATAAGCCCAGGGGCATTTTTAGCCATAACCTCACAATCACAAAAAACACAATGACAACTCCATCGCAGCAACAAACTCACTACAGGTGACGACAACATAGCAAACACATGCAATTAGACACATGGCACCACGTATAAATACATACAGATCATCCAAACAATGAAAACACCGTTTGAACAAATTTGCTCAAGTCAGCAAGCACACGCCTGGAACCAACACTCATCAGCTGCTGAAACCCAAATTCACCCGGATGATATACAAAACACACCGGAAGTAGAGTTCTCCGCGAGGCAACCAAAAAATGGTGGGTACACACAAACAAATAATGACATTCATCGCCTACCTCATCTAAATTACACAATGGACATGTTCTTAAATATCTCGGTATACCGCTATATCTTAATTGCTGAATAGGGAGTTTATGACAGCTTAAACTAAATTTTATTAAGTTTGATCTCAGAGCTGGTGGCAGGTCTATTAAATAGTTCTCGAAAATGAAATATTCTTTAAACATTCTGTAAGCGGTGCAAATCTCATTTGTATATATTTCTTGTTTCCATTTTTGAATAAATTGATCCTTTAGACGTTGCATTACAATGTTTTTAAAATTAAAGGGAGAAAAACTACAGCCAAATTTCCAAAAAGTGGAAAAACCTAAGGAATCTAATAGTGAACGTACATAGCTAACCCAGGAAGGTTTACATAGTGGGCTATCAGCTAGAGAATTGCACAGATGAAACAAGAGAACAGATAGTTTAGGGGTTCCAGAGTTATGTTCCATGTATAATCTATACCAAAAACACAGTAACCTACACTTTGCAAAAATTGACACAGGAAAAGTGCCCAGTTCACCCAACACCATACATGTTGGCGTGCTAGTTTTCACATTTAATAACATTTTCAAAAATCTCGGTTGCATCCTATCACACATATCAAGAGATTCAAAAGCCCAAATTTCACTTCCATACAACAAGATAGGTTTTATACAACTGTCAAATAGGTTAATTTGAGTGTCTAAAGGCAAGTCTAGTTTTCTACATTTCTTAATCAATGAAAACATAGCTTTGTTTGCCAGTACACACTGTAATTTTATAGCCTTATTAAATTTGTTATTATAATTAAAAACTGTTCCTAGGTACTTATACTCCCATACCACCTCAATTGTTTTTCCATTGAAGGAAAGATGTGGAACTTTTCTAATCTTTCCACGTGAGAAAATCATAGTTTGTGTTTTTTCAGTGTTTAGTTGAAGGCCATATTTTTTGCAGTAAACATTTAAAGCATCTAATGCTTTCTGCATATCACTGGCAGTTTCAGCAAGTATAACAGTATCATCAGCATACAAAAGCAGGAATAAGTACAGATAATGACCAGCATTGCAAAAATCATGTTCATTAGCTAGGGTGTGAGGTAATACCAGACCATCAACATACTGAGAAAGAAATTCTTTTAAGTCATTTAAAAACAATGAGAAAAGTACAGGCGACAGGTTTTCTCCCTGCCGTACTCCAACATTACAGGTGAAGAAAGAGGATAGTCCATACTGTGTTTTAACACAGGACTTTGCCTTATGGTAAATATCTTTTATTATGTTTAACACTTTCCCGCCTATGCCATGGCTAATCAATTTTTCCCACAGTATATGCCTTTGTACATTGTCAAAGGCCTTCCTGTAATCAATGAAAGTGCATAGCAGTCTTTTCTTGCACTTTAGATAAATATCAATCAGGCAATGCAACGCAAAAATATGGTCGACAGTGGAGTTATTTTTTCTGAAGCCTGCCTGTTCTTGTCCTAGTAGATTGTTGACTTCCAAAAAGGTGTATAACCTTGCGTTAATGATACTGGTAAATAGCTTTCCAATGCAGCTCAATATGGTTATTCCTCTATAATTATCAACATTTAAAGTGTCACCTTTACCCTTATACAGTGGGCAGATTATTCCAATAGACCAAGCTTCTGGAACCTTACCAGACTGTAGAACAAGGTTGAACAATGATGTTAATATGCTTACTAATTTTGGAGAAGAGGCTTTGAGAAATTCATTTAAAATCATTTCAACCCCACAAGCCTTATTGTTTTTTAACCTACCAATACCTGATTGTACATCGTCAGTAGATATCTCTTTATCCAATGAGTCATTAATAATTAAATCACCATTTATATCTAAGGGGCATGTATCAGGTAGGATATCCTCATCAGGAATGTTTCCTAGTTTTTCAAAATGGCACAAATTCCTCAAGGGATGGTATATTGTCCACTATATTCCTATTTGTACCAGACGAGTTAAGAAGCTTCCAAAATGACTTAGGGTTTTTGCATCGCATAGTTCGTAGCTTCTTGTGTAAATGGCTTCTGTATTTTTCGTACTTCTTTCTTAAAGTAAATTTATAGTTTTTAAAAGCTTGTTTAATGTTATAATTGGTTCGCTTGGCTTTCCGGAGCTCTTTACGTTTTTGTCTACATTCATTATCAAACCAGGGTAGTTGCCCTTTATTATTAACTTTAATAGATTTCTTCTTATGCTGATGAGTATTTATCATACAAGACATTTCTGCTGCGGACAAAATTATATCAGTTAGTTTTTCAGACACTTCATTTACATTATCCTCTGTAACATCATGGACATTTTCCAATAGTTTATTTAATAAGACAGCTAACTCACAGACATGTTTCCTCGTTGATACTATTAAAAAACATTGGAGAAAAGTTCCTGCCTCCAGACTGGTCTACTTGAACCACATGGTATGCTTTTCTGGTTGTTTGGTTTATACTTAATATTCTCAACATTGTGATGATTGATATCAAAAATTAATGTCAGGTAGAGAGGGCTATGAACATCAGAAATACACTCATTAAATTCACCAATAGAAAACTCTGCTAAATATGGAAAAATATAAGGGGAGGCAATTGCATAATCAACTACACTCAGCCCTTTACATGTAAAATTGCCTACGTTATCATCCTTTCCGGCCCTGCCGTTTACAATCAATATGCCTTCACTTATACAAAGTTCAAGCAAAGAATGTCCAAAATTGTTTACACCCTAATTGTCCCTAGAGTACCTTGATTTATTTATGCCAAAAGTTTCCATCAGATCAGTGGTTGTAGCAGTAAGTGCATTGTCATCAACACCATTATCATCAGAGTTAATAAAATCTGGAATTATTCCTGTCCTAGCATTGAAATCTCCAAATAGTAATACATATTCACTGTCCCAATTTGCTAACGTCTCTTCTATTTCTTGAAAAGCTAGTCTGTTACTATAAACAGAGTTTTCAGGTGGCACATACACTGCAGCACCAACAAGAGTTTGAGATTTCTCTTTACATGGAACACTTATTTCAAAAAACAAGCCGTTGTCTGCAACTGGGTGCTGGACAAGACGATAATACTTCAGAAGGTTAGCATCTATTCTACTGGTAAAGTCAGCGTTCTCAACAATCTTAATGTGTCTCAACAACTCGTTACGAACAAGTAGTGCTACACCTCCGGATCTGTATCTAAAACCTCTTCTGTTTTTCATGAAACATGTAAAACCAGCCAGGTCGACCTGATCAAAGTCGTCTAGTTTGGTTTCTAGAAGACAAGCAATGTCTATTTTAGAAATTACATCATATAATTCCGGAAACTTTTTCTTTGCGGTGAGCCCACAAACATTCAGAGATAAGAAGCGTAGGTGCATGCTTGCCAGTTTCGTGCTGCTGCAGTCATCATCTTTTAATCTGGCTGGAGATTCATAGCTAGTCATACTAGTGTGTTTGGGCGAATTATCATAAAGTATTGAAATGTCCTGATCTGCATCGGGCAGTCGCAAGTGGTCATCGCATTGTTGGGTAGCTGGTTGAGGAAGCACAGAGTTATGCCCCCTTGGGCCAGCCTATGCCTGTTGGCTTATCATAGGGGTTTCATCCTCACATCCACAAGAAGCACCCGCTTCGGATAGATACCCCAGGCCGAGAGACGCATAGTCGATGACTTTCACTCCAAGCTTAAAGAGATCGTCTGGTGTCTCTATTACTATTGGCTTTGGGCGATCTTCGGGGGGCAGTCCTGGAGGGGATTTCTTCGTACACATTATCTTTCCGTCCACAGTCCACGCCATGTAGCCCAGTCTCTTGACTTGCCCAAGAAGTCGGGCACGTAGAGGGGTGATATCATCATTAATGAAAGTTTGCTCATAGCCGGGTTTACCTTTTAGGTTCTTTTTCTTTGCCATGATTTCGTTTCGTTTTCGCCTGGAAACAAACTTGACCAACACCGGTCGAGTTCCTCTAGCCATCTTCCCAGCGCGATGAGCCACAGCTATGTCGGCAACAGACACAACTACTCCGGCATCGTTGAAAACTTTGATAGCTTTTCGCTCCACCTCTTCCGCTGTCTCTCCCGCATCCTGTGGGATACCAAAAACTCTGACTGACTCTCGACGGCTGTACTGATGCAGTCTGTCATTTTCGTAAGTAAGTGTCCGTACAGCAGCCAACAATTTTTCAGTTGCTGGCTGCTGTTGGGCCTGCAACAAGGCGACTCTGTGAAGGCGACTATCCAACTCAGCTGTCACACCTTTGATTACCTCCCCTACTACCACAGACAAGGCTGTCGCAAGTATAGGGATCATTTTTCCGATTTGGTCGCTTTCATCGCCGCTCACAGGTTTAAAAATCGATAGCGCTTCATTCACCTTTGAAAGGATTTTGTCCTGAAATGACGAGGGATCGACACCAAAGTGCTCTGCAGCTTGTAGCGTTGATGGACAGGCTGAAGACATACTGTCAACACGCACAGAGGGTGGTGTAACAGACGATAATGATAATGAAGATGGTGATGGTGTCACAGGTTTTAGTTTCAGTTTCTTTGAAGTTTCTTCTTCTTCTGAACAGGGCGACGAAAACAAACTCTTCTTCGCCTTGCCTCGGAAAGACATAGCAGATAAACACGTCACCAACACTGAGCAAGGAGATCAACACAGCCTTGTGAAACACAGAGGCAATGCGACAGAAGAAAAAGTCGAATAATCCAAATCAATTCCACACAAACACATGAAAAAAAGCATATATCCAGTGAATCAATACAGTAAACAGCAAACCCTCTCAGAAGATGTAAATACACAGCACAATTAAGCCAAAACAATAGTAATTTTCCATAAATCGGAAATTTTAACGGGAGCTCTAAAACACGATGTCACCTCCATGAACACAGCTCACTCTCGAAGTTGGTTCTTACAAAGGGGAAGTTATGATTCTTACAAGAGAAAGTCAAGACCCCGGGGTCATTACCACCAACAACAGTCGCATAGTAATGTAATGGCATGTCCAAAGCGTTAATAGTCTAAAGAAAAGGAAAGAGTTCGTAACGTAAACGTGAAACCAGCAAGCTATTATTTGTTATCACCAAAGAAAACAGAATGTTATAATTCTGTAGAAACATAATAATAACTTTCTAATATAATTGCTGTATGGTGTTGCACAGGATAATAATAATAATACTAATATTGTTAATACTACTAATGATAATAATAAAATAATGATAATAATTGTAATAATACTTATTATAATAATAATGCCAATGATAATGACGAAGATAATGACGATAATACTGACGACAATAATGACGATAATAATAATGCGGAAATCATAATGATAATAATAATCTGCTATTTGTCTTAAACTCCTTGGAACGAACTTGATTTGTAAGCTTTTTTTTTTTTAATCAAAGAACAGTACTTCCAAGCTAATAGAGCAGTTCTTAGCAACACCATACTCAACAAGTTAAATCAAATGATGGAGTAGCTGTAAACATCACTAGTCTGCTTACTAATGTTGCACATGACGCCGACATCCTGCCAGTGTCCACAGCTGTGTCTGTAGAGCCCCGAGTATTCACACTGCTCCAGGCTGGTTTCGTTCCCCACACACTGCAGGTTATCTAACAGAATAGGACCAGAGCCTGCTCCGTACTTAATTGTAACCACGGCTACTGCTGTTGTGCTGTCCGACATTAGAAACGAACAGGAGAAGATATAAATATTGAAAATTAACATACTCTTTACACTAAATACAGACTACAGTTTGTATAAACATGTATGCAAGCTCGCGCGCCGACACACACAGCACTTGCCACAGATCAACCCTCAGTTTTATATCATGTGAATGCTGCTGACGCTGTTGGTGTGGTTGCTGCTTTAGACTTTTCTCCTCTTGTTTTTCATTCTCAATTCCATCGCGGTGTGCACTTCCTTTCGTCTATATCTCTCCAACCTCCTCATACTGTTCTTCTAGATTGGCAGGTTGGATGTGGTTTTAGCACCGCGTCTGTAGCATCCTTCATATTTATATCAGCTTTTCTCGATTTGTTTCTACTGGTTATTTAATACACATCTTTGTTATCTTCTTTATTGTGGACATTTTGAAAACTTTTTGTGTGAAAGCCTTTTACTTTTTTTAAGACTTAGCGTCGCAGTCTCTTTACTACCTTAATTTTTAGAAATCTTTTGAAATTATGCGACATGTAGACAATAAATTAAAACAATATTTATTACATTACAACATAGAGTGTTGGAAAATGAGTGCAGAAACCAAGTACAGGACTTAAAGACATGCAGTTAAACATACCTGGACATTAACCTGAACTTTGCTGGGTAAGTAAATATAAACATCTAGCTTACAGGTAAGTGTGATGCATTTTACTAACCATCTAACTAATAAATATTAGCAACATTACAAAGCCATTCTCTGTAACACAGTCTTTTCTTTCCTCTGTCAAATCTTCGAGAATAATTTACACTGTAAACAATCTAGGTAATACAGCGAATTAAGACTTCTCCTCTTCTTTCATGATTGTTGAACCACAGCCGATTTTTCAGTAAACCATAAAACACTTTACCTATATTACAGTATGTCCATTAGTAACAAGAATCCAGACGAACCCCAACTAAGAGACATTTCAAGTGTCCCAAAGAGTGATCTTCTAAAGTTTGATTGTCCAGAAAGTCAGAAGCAAATTTTACTTCCATTTACAACCAAAGTATCGCAATTGTCGTGAAAGTGTTCAGAACCGACAAAAAAGACTGTGTAAGTGGTTTGTTTTACTTATAAACGAGGCATAGACTGCCACTGGTTGAAAAAAGACTGTTCTCATTGCAGGCAATAGTGAACCTTAAATACTTTTACACCTAACACGCTCTATATTATCAGGCTGTGCTTTTTTTTGTTTCATGTTTGATGATGAGCCATTTGATTAAACGTGTAAATGAAGCAAAAGTCACTGTTATTTAAATTGAGTTTATTTCATTAACCTACACATACCTGTTGAATCCTAACATTCTGCAGGCTACCAAAGCTTCTTTCTGTCCAAAACCGTCACCACACACTGTGTTCCAAGTTCCATCGTAAAATATTTCCAGACGTCCCGACTCCGCTCTGCCACCGACCACACGAGCTTTTAACTCTTGAGCTAACATTGAACATACAAACATATTACATTAATAAATTAATTATATCTTTGTCGTAAATAAAGAGTAAAACAGCTGTGAACAACTGTTATGTTGTATGATTATCGGATGGTTGCATATCTCTTTCTCTTTTCTTAAGCTGGTCTAGTAACATTGTGCTCTCCTCCTGTATGTACAAATGTTTTATTATTATCAATGGCATGAAAAACATTTCTACTTGATAAAGCTTTGCTCTAAGTCTTTTTACGGCAACGAGCATCATCAACATTGTCGTTGTCACGGATAACTCAGAAACTCATTATTAAGGTGGATTTAGTATTTATTACTGTAAAACAGCTCATTACCTATTTGTAGCTACCCGCACTAAGAAGCATGCTATGAAACTATAAGTATTTATCTACTCATTACTTTTTGTGAAAAAATGAAGAGGAATGAAAGTCGAGGAAAGAAAAATAAACGAATACCACTGTATGAAATATAAAGTCGAAAAAGAAGGAATAAGAAATCTCAATGTTCCAGAAAAAAAACATAACCTTAATTTTAATATCTGCAGCGAAGTAAGGATGGAAAAAACCTCATAGAATAGAAACTATCGGTACCAAGCAAAAACAAATAACTATTTAATTCTTATCAGTGGGAGAGAAAGATCGTGTAAGTACTACTTGTTTACAGGTCATGCAGGTAAAGACTTCTGACAATAAAGGGATCATTTGGCCACAAAAGCAATAGTAACATGTTATACTAATTTATAGCTGTGAACATCATAATGTATTTTGCTGATAAGGATACACACATATGTTTTGTCTGAGAAGACAAGATCGTAGACGGTAGTGTGCCGTTTCTTTTGTCGGTCAGTCAGTCAGTCGTCCATTGGCCAGCAACTGTCGGAAGGGGGAGTCCATGGATAGAGTCGGCAGCTGACAGACTCAACCAGAGTCCACCACCGATGTCGATCGGCTGAAACCCGCTGTAGGTGACCCCATGTCCAGCCCTTTCCTTTCATCTCCCTTTCCACTGTTCTTCTCCAAGTTTCCTTTGGGCGGCCTCGTTTTCTTCGGCCGTCTGGAGTCCATCGTAGGCGACTGTAGAGAGGTCTGCTGTGCTGCGGAGCACATGTCCAATCCATCGCCAACGCCTTCGTTGAACCTGCGTGGTGATGACTCGGTTTCAGTTCTTTGGTGCAGTTCTTCTTGGTGATGGTAATTGGGCCAAAAGATGTTAAGTATGCACCTGAGGCATCTGTTTTTTTTTTTTGGAAGACGTCAAGCTTGTTACTGATGGTTTTGGTCATCTTCCATGATTCTGATCCGTAAAGAAGGGTGCTGATCACATTTGACTTGAAGATTCTCAGCTTGATCTTCTGACTGATGTTTTTTTGCCTTCCATGTGCTCCTGAGTGAGGCGAAGGCCTTGCTGGCTTTCGTCAGTCGGGCTCGAATCTCCACCTCCGTATTCGCGGTGTTTGACATTTTCGATCCAACGTAGGAAAAACTGTCAACTTCCTCAATCTCTTCTCCATTTAGTTTGATATTGTCTTGGACTCTGGCGTTCACTCTCATACTGTTAGTTTTTGTGGGTGTGTGTGTGTGTGCTGACCTTCAAGCCAAGGTTTCCAGCTGATTCTGAGAAGGCATTGGTTTTTTTCTGGCGTTTTTTTTTTTGATGGCGTAAGGGACATTAGGGCAATTTCATCAGCAAAGTCCAAGTCTTTCCAGCGTTGTTGTTGCTGTCATAATGATGGTCCATCGGATCCCTCTCTTTACACTGTCGGTGGAAGTCTTCATTCTCCGGTCACAGACAACCTGGGATTTGAAATCGCTGTACAACATTGCAATGACCTGAACAAGTTTTGCAGGGACTCCGTAATGCCTCAGGATCTTCCATAAGGACTCTCGGTGAATGCTGTCAAAAGCCTTCTCCAGGTCGATGAAATTGATGTACAGCGGTGTGTTCCAATTGTTGCTCTGCTCCAAAATCTGTTGCAGAATGAAGATGTCCTCGGAGCAGGATCGCCCAGGACGAAATCCTGCTTGTTGTGGTCGGAGGTCTTTCTCAAGAGTTGTCGTCAGTTTTGACAAAACAATCTTGCTGGAAACCTTGCTGGTGAGGGAAAGAAGTGTTATGCCTCTGCAATTATTGCAGTCTCCAAGATCTCCTTTCTTGGTTAACTTGAAGATGACCCCTGCGAGACCCCGGGGTATGCTTGCCTAGCGAGCACTGTAAGAATAGGGTCCCTGCCATCCAGCCAGGCATGTTTTAAGAGAGACTAAGGTGGACACCTCACCTACAGGTTAATTAGGTTGTGGTAGGGCTAACAACTCTACCATGAAAACAATAGATATTACAGAAACCAATACCACCACCAATAGTCGAATAGTAAGGTAATGGCATGTCCAAACTGTCTTAAAGAAACAACTAGTTCGTAAAGTAAAAGTAAAAACAGCAAGCTATTATTTAGATTCAGTAAGGGAAATATATGACTGTTTGAATTAGAATTTTGAATTTAGAAACATACTAATGACTTTCTGATATAATTTTGTTCTTAAACAGTATAATGATGATGATAATAATAACAATAATAATGATGATGATGATGATGATGATGATGAAAGATAAAGGATAATGGATAATGGACGATGGATTAAATGTTCTTTGTCTTGAACACGCTCTAACGTACTTTTTTAGTCGTATTAATCAAAGAACAGTAATTGAAAGCTAATAGAACAAATCTAAGCAACACAGTACTGACATTTTTAACAAGATAAATTAAATGCCGAAATGGCTGCAAATATTTCTGATCTGCTTACTAAAGTTGCACATGACGCCGACATCCTCTGAGTGGTCACAGTTGTGTCTGTAGAGCCCTGGGTATTGACACTGCGCCAGGCTGGTTTCGTGCCCCACACACTGCAGGTAACTGAACAGAATAGGACCAGAGCCTCCTCCGTACTTGCCTGACCCCACAGCTACTGCTGTTGTGCTGTGAGAATTCAGAAACAAATAGCAGACGATATAAAGATTAAAAATAAACATTTTTATCTTTACACTGAATACAGACTAAAGGTTGTATAAACATATACAAGCTCGCGCGCAGACACACACGAGGCATTAGTCACAGAGCAACCCTCAGTTTATTTCATGTGACCGTTGCTCTTTCTGTTGTTGTAGTTGCTGCTTTCGACTTTTCCCCTCTTGTTCAACATTTGCCTGATTGTTTTCTTTCTCAATTCTATAGCGGCCTTCATTTCTATTTCGTCTACTTCTCTACAACCTCAGCATACTTGGCAGATTTTTAGCTCCGCACACGTAGCTTGTCTGCATGTGTTTCCACTGGTCACTTATGAAACATCTTTGTTACTTTATTTGTTGAGGACGCTTTAAAAACTTTGTGTGTGAAAGCTTTTAACTTTTTTAAAGAGTCTGCATTGAAGTCTCTTTATAATTTGCAAACCTCGACTTCCTGAATATTTGTTTTACTTAGAAACGAGGCACAAACTCCCACTGGTTCAAAAAGACTCTTATCATCAAAGGCAATAGTGAGCCTTAAATACTTTTAAACTTAACACACTTTAGATTACCAAAAATAACTGTTATTTAAATTGTGTTTATTTCGTGAGACTACACATACCTGTTGAATCCTAACATTCTGCAGGCTACCAAAGCTTCTTTGTGTCCAAACCCTGTACCACACACTGCGTTCCAAGTTTCATTGTAAAAGATTTCCAGACGTCCCGCCTCCGCTGTGCCACCGACCACACGAGCTGTAAACTGTTGAGCTAAAATAGAAAATACAAATAAGTTATTTTAATAATTTACTTATATCTTTGTCGCGTTGCATGATTATCAGATGATTACATGTTTCTTCCTCTTTTCTTTACCCGGCAAGTAACATTGTCCTCACCTTATGTATGTTCACGTGTCTTATTATTATTAAAGTTTTGAAAAACATTTCAACCTGATAGACGTTTGCACTAAAGTCTTTTTATGAACATTAGCATCATCGTCAACATTGTCGTTGTCGCTTGATAAATCAGAAACTCATTATTGAGTTAGATTTTGTATTCATTGTTGTAAAACATCTCATTGCCTATCTAAAGCTAGTTGCACTAAGAAGAAGCCTATGAAACTATAAGTAAAAATCAACTTATTGCATAGCGACAAAAATCGAGGAGGAATGAAAGTCGAGGAAACAAAAATAAATGGATACCACATTATAAAGAACGGCGGAAGAATGGAAGAATACGAATATTACATGTTAGAGAAACATAACATAACCTTGAGTTGAATATCTGCAGCAAAGTAAGAATAAACAAATACAGAAAAGAAACCATCGGTACCGAGTAAAACCAAACAACCATTTAATTTTTATTAGTCTGAAAGAAAGCACATTTGTGTTTATAGGTCGTGTGGGTAATGACTCCTGACAGCAAACAGATTTCTTGGCCACAAAAGCAATAGTAACATGTTATACACGTTTCTAAATCTGTACATCATAATGTATTTGGCTGATAAGGCTACACACAGATCCTTTGTCTGAGAAGACACAGACCACACAGACCGAAGTGTAGCAGTTTCTTGTGTCGGTCAGTCAGACAGTCGTCCACCGGCCAGCAAGTGTCGGAAGGGGGAGCACATCGATAGAGTCGGCATCTGATAGGGTTACACCTTATTGTCTATATTGGAGTATAGTGAGCAGGTGGTTTACAGGACAACAAGTTCAGTCTTGATGTTCGTAAGCCATCTATTTCTGTGGCCACCGAGGTGACATGGGTTTCCAATGTGCTTTAAGAACTAATCATCCAGCTGTCATGCCGTGTCACATGACTAAAGAAGACCAGCTGAAACTGGCAGACTGTTGAAGTGGAGGTTCCTGGTGTCCTACAAGAGTTTAAATCGTACTTTGTATAAAGTCGTTTGTTCTATGTTCTCTGTATGAGATCCGAATAAGCCTCCTTATCGACTTGCTCTCCAATGCTTGGATTCTTAGACAAGAATCCACGTTTCACATCCGTAAAGAAGGATCAGAGCTACCAGAGATTATTACAGCTTGTACTTGCTATTCCAACTTATCGACTATGCCAAATCCAACCTAGCATAGCCATTACAACTAGTCCGCGTAATTCCATTTCAGAGACATTTGTACCTGTTTGTCAGTTTGTTGTTGAGACCTTGCAGTTGTTTGTTAGTGCCTGCTAACAGATTATGTCGTCTGCAGAGTGTAGGCTGCATATCATCTTTCAACCAATGGAAATGGAAGTGTGATGGTCGTGGAGTCATTTAATAACGTGATAAAGGTCGTTCTTTACGTGCACCTACTGTGGTGCAAAGGTAAACTTCGTTATTCTGATAAGGACCCCTCTGTGGTGATGCTGATGCTGTTTTATGCTATTTTTATCATGACTTTACTTAAGTCGCTGTTAAGTCTTATGATTCGGTAATTCTGGCACTGTCTGCTGTTTCCTGCTTTACTTTAAGTGTGGAAGGTAACTAGAAACTGAAAGCATGGCTTTTTGGGAGCTTTTGTTAATACGATTCTTGAATTAAAAAATTTAATAATTAAAAGGATTGAATGGCAAAGATGCTGATTAAGAAAATGTAGGAGCTCGAAATTAACTAAAAATTTATTTTCTTCATGTACATTTATATTGTTTGTCCCCTAGGAAAAAGTGACATCAGTAATGAACAAAGGAAACGCTTCTATCCAGACATTAGTCATTGAATATAATAACAATAGGAAGAGCAGTTCAAATACCATGGTCGACATTTATTTAGTTCTTACAGGATAAAATCAAGATTCCAGGTTCATTTCCACCAAAAACAGTCGAATAGTAATGTTAGGGCATGTCCAAATTAATAATAGTCTAAAATAAAGGAAACAGTTCGTGACTTAAGAGTGAAGCAAGCAAGCTATTCTTTATTATCACCAAAAAATTCAGAATGATGATGATGATTGATGATTGATGATTGCTGATGCTGATGCTGATGCTGATGCTGATGCTGATGCTGATGCTGATGATGATGATGATGATGATGATCAGTTCTTTGCAACACCGTGTTGAAATTTTAAACAAGATAAATTAAATGCTGAGGAAGCTGTAAATATTACTGGTCTGCTTACTAAAGTTGCACTTGACGCCGACATCCTGCCAGTGTTCACAGTAGTGTATGTAAAGCCCCCAGTGTTCACACTGCGCCAGGCTGGTTTCGTTCCCCACACACCGCAGGTAACTGAACAGAATAGGACCAGAGCCTGCTCCGTACTTGGCTGACCCCACGGCTACTGCTGTTGTGCTGTCCGACATCAAAAAAGAAGAGCAAAATGGAAATGTGGGTTAGGATGCAATGTTTTCATAACACACTTTTGAGGCACAAAAAATGATTCTGCCTTTCTATTTACATCTACTCATGGTGAAAGGGGCTGTGTAAGTGGATTCTTTTATTTATAAACGAGACACGAACTGCCACTGGTTCCCATCAGAGGCAATAGTGACCCTGAAATACTTTTAAACTTAACACGATCTAGATTATCAGGCTAAGCCTTTTTTGTTGTTGTTTGTTTGTTTATTTCATGTTTAATGATGAGCCAGTGTAAAGCGTGTAAAAGAAGCAAAAAGCACCATTATTTAAATTGTGTTTATTTCGTTGGACTACACATACCTGTTGAATCCTAACATTCTGCAGGCTACCAAAGCCTCTTTCTGTCCAAAACCGTCACGACACACTGTGTTCCAAGTTCCATTGTAAAAGATTTCCAGACGTCCCGCCTCCGCTGTGCCATCGGCTACACGAGCACTTAACTCCTGAGCTAAAATAGAAAATACAAACATGTTACTTTAATAAATTAACTATCAATTAACAGTCGGCCTTCTGTTGGCCAAAAGCTGTCGAAAAGGGGAGCACATAGAGTCAGCAGATTACATGGCTACACCTTATTGTCTATATTGGAGTATAGTGAGCAGGTGGTTTACAAGACGAGCTCATTCTTGACGTTTGTAAACTATTTCTGTGGACATCCAGGCGTTTACGGTTTCCAAGATGCTTTAAGAGATATTCAGCAGGAGTTCTGCCAGGTCACATGAATAAAGAAGACCAGCCTATACTGTTTCTTAACTGTTCAAAGTGGAGGTTCCTGGTATCCTACAAGAACGACAATCGTCCGTCGTATAAAGTAGTTGGTTCTATGTTCTATGTTCTCGGTATGAGATCCGGAGAGGCCTTCCTATGTACTTGCCGTCCAATGCTTCGATTCTTAAAGAAGAGACACACATTATTACAACTTGTACTTGATATTCAATCTTATCGGCATTGCCAAACCAAACCTAGCATACCCATTACTACAATTTAGTCTAATTCCAATTCATCTACATGTACATTTGAACTGTTTGTCAGTTTGTTGGTGCGACCTTGCAGTTGTTTGTTAGTGCCTGCTAACAGATTATGTCGTCTGTAGACTGAAAATAGGCTTTCAACCAATGGAAAAGTAAGTATGATGGTCGGACAATTAATCACCGGTGATAAGGGGCGTTCTTGATGTACACCTACTGTGGTGCAAAGGTAAGCTTCGTTATCTTGCTAGCAACTCCTCGGTGGTGATGCTGATACTTTTTGTGTCACCTTTAGCATGACCTTGCTTTGGTGGCTGATAAGGCTGATGGTTCTGTAATTCTGTCACTGTTTGCTGTTTCCTGCTTTTATGTGGGAGACAATTTCTTGCTTTTCCAGACAAGAACAGTGAAAACCTTTTGTTTTTTCCCCGTCTGGCTTCAGAAGCTTAGCTGAATTATTATAAACGTTTGTTGACTTTCCTTCCATCAGACTGAGTAGAGACCTTTTGACCCCTTGCCAAACGACTGGTAGTTCTGTAGGTTAACTGTTTCTAGTCTACTTGTTTTGAAGGGTGTTAGCGGAAATTAGGTACAAATAGTATAAGAATAGATGAAATTACTAATTATACCTCTACCCGAAAAACGAAATAGAAAACAAACCAAGAACTACAGAGCCATAAGAATTATCAGCTACTTTTTCAACGTCTTGCTAAAGGTCATACCGAACGGCATGAGCACCGCAGAATAACAGGCTACATGTCCATAATAGATCATATGGCTATAACAGGCTACATGACTATAACAGGCTACATGGCTATAACAGGCTATAGGGCTATAGCAGTATATATGGCTTTAGACTACGTAAGAGCACAGTTAAGCAGATCTTCAAATGTCACATTCTCATAGGAAAGCGTCTCAAGGTAGACCTCTATCAAAACTTCATTAACTTTAAATAATCATTTGAGAGACTCTAGCACGTGGGGCTAAGCCATGTCATGTATGAATTCAGCATCAAAGGCAGCCTCGTTCTACTGTTAAAAGGCTGAATAATATCTCATCGAGTACATTGCTGCTAAACAACCAAATAGGATCTTACTTTCACACCACAAGAAGCGTACTTCAAGTATGTCGTCTATCACTGATGCTGCTTTATATTTGATTTGGAGAACATAGTGCTCGACACTCTTTAATACCATCATACTTTCATCTCAATTAATGGAAGACTGATCTGCATCAGTCCACTTTTTGCAGTAGTCAGTAATCCGTTAGCCGGCACTAACAAGGAATTACAAGACCTAAGCAACAGACTAACAAACAGTTCAAACAAATATGGAATGGGGACAATAATTCCACCCGTACTTCCCCACACCTGCTTCCAACCACGCCGTCAAAACGGCAAGTTTTCTGATGTTTAAATGCTTTCGTTAATGTTTTTATGTTTATTTAACTCCATTTATATTGCATTCTAACTGTTCTCATTAAAACAAATACCTATGTAGCCTGTAACTTTCAAATATTAGGGAGTCAACAGGGGCTGGGAACCAATTAAATCTATTTCCTTTATTTCTTATGGAAAAAATTGTTTCGGATAACGAACATTTCGGATAACGAACAGCTCTCCAGAACGGATTAAGTTCGTTAATCAAGGTTCCACTGTATAGGAACGGGGTACAGCTCGAATAAATAAGCAGCTTCAAGTACTTGGGAGCAACCCTCTTCAAGGACTGCAGCTCCACGCCAGATATGTAATCAGGATGGTAAACAAGCTACAACACTTATAATTAAGCTAGACAGGATCTAGCATAGCCATGAGATAAGGTTTCCTACAAAGTACAATCTGTACAAATCCTTGGTAGGAATAATCTACAGATGTGACACATGGACACTGCACGCCGAAACGGAAAAGAGACTCCAGTCATTGGCGAGCAGGTACACGACGAGACTGCTCCTGATCTCATGCAAAAAACATAGAAACAATTACTTTGTACGAAACAAGATTGCCACACTCACAGGACACCAGGAAACTAAACTTCAACACACAAGCGACGTAAGCAGGTCTTCTTTGGTCATGTGACCCGACACGACACGCTGTCGAAGACTTTCCCTCAAGACAGAATAGCCGATGCCGCGGCGGCCACAGGAAAAACTGGCTTACAAAGGTCAAAGACTAGACTGGTCATCCTGTACAGGACGTGCTGATTTTTGTCCACAATAGGAAATAGTGGGGCCCTGTGAGCTGCCTCGTCTATCAATGTGCTCCTCCCAACGACAGGTGGCGGTCAAGGGACGACTGACAGACCACCCCCCACCCTAAAGACGGTCCATGGGTCACAGAGGTCATTACCACCTCCACTCGGCAGCTTGTCACGCTTGGCTCGTTCAGCCTCATCACCGTCTACCCCGCGGTGGTCTTTTATTGTCATCAAGAAATCTTGACTACCCATAATTTGTGAAGTTATGTCTCACGTAAGATGTTTACATGACAATCCATGAATTCTACCTTTTTCAAGTCACACAAATATTTTTTTTTTTCTCAAATTAGTGTTTTAAAGACGATATTTTTGTAGTGTCCAGCAATAGAAGTATAATTGTAACATCGAGATATAAATCTAATAAAACATAAATGCACACAAAATGGCCACAATCACTACTTTAGGTTATGAAGGTTTCACTGGTAATGTTAGGCATATAGTTTAGCAAACCTCGTGGACCTCGAGGAGGCTATGAGCGGGGAATAGAGTCCTCGATAAAATAAATCCGCATAACCAATATTTCAGGAAACAATCTTTGTGTATGGTTTTAACCTGTCATTGAAGCTTCTATAATATAAATCATACCGATAATGATAATGATAATAATAAAGATATTGATAAATGTAAAATTTTTAAAGCTCATATTGTCACTCCTTAGGAGCGTGCTCTTAGGGCCTAAGAACAAGAACTAAACATAAATGGAATCAAAGGAAATGGACACACATGGCATATGAACTATAAAAAGTAAACAATAGAGCTAATGTTAATAAAAACAATTAAAGAAAACACAGAGGAGCCAAATAGCAAGAACAAGAGCTGAAAGTAACGAGATATCCCAAATTATGGGAGTGAAAAAGGTCTAGCAATATTGGAAATGTTAGGAGTAATGTCTACGGAATAGTGGGTAGGTGGCGGATATGGAAAGGAAGACAGTTTTATTGTTTTGCTGCACAATAACTCAAACTCCTGTGGCCATATGTTGCTTTTTTTGTGACGGGAAGAGTAAGGAGACGATTATTAGACGACGAGAGGAGTTTTGTAGCTGAGATGTACACCAGTAGAGAGTTTCATATCCGTGACAAGTTATTACAGTAGTATGATGACTACTTACCCAGGCTTGGCACCAACAGCAGGTACATGAGGTAAGTAGTGACCACCCTGTACCTCATGATGCTCGTTGACTCTGGTGATGAAGACTTCCAATGATGGTGTGTCTGTGACTGACAAGACACTGGACGTCGACCACAGCGCCGCAGCTTTATCCGCAGCGACCAGGATGTGAAGGTCCGCGAGCAGCGATTGACTGACATGTGACGTGCCTGGCTGTGATTGGTCGGCTCTGTTTTATCTTTTTTAATGTCTGTCTGTCTCCGCCTGAGGATGTGCGTTTGTCTTTGTAGTGCAGTAAGAGTAGTGCGGTGACTGAGCCCTAGACAAGAAAGATTCCTACTAAATTTTGTGAGAATCAGACAAGCATACTCTTGAGAAATAGTACTTGATAAGAAAAAAATTTTTTTTAATCTGTCGTTTGTGTCGAAGGTATTATTTACTTCATACATTTGACTTTTTTTTTTGCTGAGGTATGCTATATGGAGTGTCATAGGGGATGTTAGATTTTTCATTACCATTTGTCCTTTTTTCGAGAAACAGAGCACGTACTTTGGTTGCAGGCGATAAGACAAGCGAGAGGAAAGTAGATGATAGTTGCGCAGCGAAGCTCAAGCTCACCCCTGATGATCGCCACACTCCGCCCCAGCGTCTCCCCGATGCCCTCTCGGTCGCGCGCCCTCTGTCGTGTACGTCGATGGCCGACTGATATCTTTATTTGCCATGTTGCTCAGAGTTGAGTGGTCTTGGGTTTAGGCATTGGCGCAGGTTTGCGGGGCTTCCAGATGGTCTTGTCTACAATCGTTCAGGTTTTTGTTGTCTGAGGATGTGACGAATGTCACGACAATAATATGTTAGTGCGTCGTACATTTTTTTTCTTTCACTTCAATTTATTTTGTGTTCTAAATTACAAATCTTCCAGGACATTTACGACTTTACCGTTAAAAAATCAAATAATAACGAAATTGTTCTACAGTTTTTGACCGTTTTTGATCGTTCTCGCCAAAAACTAACCCCGTGTCTTCACAAGTTGTCTCACCACATTTATAGCCGAGACATTGCGAGAAGACAAGATAGAATAAAGTCCCTTCGCCCAACTGGCTGGAGGGGACCAGCTCTGACGTTTTTTGTATCTTCTGTGGATCTACGATGAGTTTTGGTTTCTCCCATTCATCTGTAATGTTTGTTGCACCTTTCGCATCTGTTGTGGATTGTTATTCTGTGCTTGTGCTGCTTCATTACTTACAATAGACATCTTCGTCCACTAACGGCTTCCGTCTCATGTTCTTTCATCTTTCTTTGGATTTTTGACTGTAGTGGATTTTGTGCCTTTTTTAATTGACACTTTTAGTTGTTCTAGCAGTATGGACCAGTGTGGACCATGCCGTTTTCCATTTTTGATTTACGAACCACGTACGTTGCTGCATGATGGGTCGATTCTATTCTGGATCTCTGCGCTTCCGCGATGTCGTCTGGAGATGAGATGCGTATGTATGTATGTATGTATGTATGTATGTATGTATGTATGTATGTATGTATGTATGTATGTATGTATGTATGTATGTATGTATGTATGTATGTATGTATGTATGTCATCCTACATCTTCTTCCCGGCATGTCACTGACTACTGTCTCCGTTTCTTCAACGCCAGGACTGTGCTCTGCTCTAAACTGTGTTGCCTTAAAACTTATTAACATCTTATCTGAAGTTAAGGCCGTTGAGAGCCGGCATAGGCCCTGCTTCCCAGTAATACGTTACAGTCGAGCTAGTCACAGGATCCGACGGTATGTGAAATATCAGACTAAACACCAAACTCGACAGAGAGAAACAGGATCAAATATGCTGAATTTCGACATTCAAGGTGGTGTTGTTCTTCAAGTCAGCACCACATTGTATGTCAATGATGTCAATGACAGCCATTCCAAGTTTGAGAAACTTTTCTATGCTGTTGATGTTAACGAGAGCACGCGTGTGGGAACAACTGTCTTCGCTAACATCAAAACAACAGACCCGGAGGAGGGCATAGGCCACACAGTTTCATACAACATGACTTGTTTTACATTATTTATTTCTTTTACTGCGCAAAGAGCATTCGTATGAATGGACACCAGCGCGTTATAAATGATCATGATCATCATCATCATCATCAAGACAAGCAGCAAGACTAATGGCAGTCATCGCAGTTTGTGAATTGTCTTATTTGCTCAGACTTCTCCCTCGCAAGTGTAACATTGCTTCGAGTCCTGTCGCGCTAAAATAATTGTCGAGAACAACAGCAAGAGCAATAACAACAAAGCTATGAATAATAACATCTCTTTTAAGATAATTGATTGAGTCAGTTCATTTTTTAAGCTTAACAGGGTCAACCAATTACAAACTGTTCATCTTTAGGTAAGTAAATACTACGTTATATTGCCGACCTCCTACAGATACAGGCAGACAGAAATACACTGATTTAAAGAAAACACTAACCTGCGGAAGGCATCTTCTTTTTATCCACAGAAGTTTCGTTTGTGTAGCTTTAAACAATATGAAACAAAACTAAGATTTGTTTGATAATCTGAAATTACAATGTTTATTTAAAAAAAAAAACATGGATGATAAAGACTAGTGTCTCACAAGTTTCTTCGATTCATATCACATAAATTTCAATAAATTTCTTGCTGTTGAATTTCCCTTCTATGATCTTAGGACAGAATAAGTTAATAAATAATAAGTTTTTATTCCTGATTTTTTTTACAATATGCTCAAACAAATATCACCCTGTCTCATCATCTCTCTCTCTCTTTAATTCACACCCACACACAGACGAATACATATGTTACTTTCTCTGTACCAGCTATATGATAATTGTGTAAAAACACTGAGCAAGTCCTCGAGAAGATAGAGAGATGGGGGGTGGGGATGAGAGAGATAGGCCTTTTCCACATTAGAAGCCTACATTTGAAAAGCAGAAAAAAGTATGGGGAAAATATGTGTGATTGAAACAGTTTGAAAAATAACAAAGCTAAGCTTCAAACTGGAAACAATTTATCAAAAATCCCACACGGTGCAATATCACTCTGATCATTTTGTCATTAATATCATATTAATCCTTATCACAATTAACCACCATACAGCCAGTTAAATAGTAAAGTTGTTCTTAAAGTATTGGATTCATTGGAATGGTAGAGCCTACACTTTCCTTAAGATACCTATTCTCCATTGTATGGTTGTGAGGTCAGATCACAATTCATCTGCCATACAGTCCCACACACTAACTGCAGAGTTGATTGTCAGCATAAAATAAGTACTACTCTATGTTTTCTCTAGCAGGATGATCCATGATACAGATGAAGAAAGCTGGAAACATTACCCGCTTCAACTCTGAGACTATAGAACTGTGCATCACTCCAGTCTCTATGTCACATGACTTATTTCATCTAACCCTGTACAGAATAAATAAACAACGTATTGCCATCAACCAAGATTTAGTTTTAACTTCAACTTCTGCTTGTAACTTTATCGTTGGCTACTCCTACTTATTCATGTTAAAGAAAAGTTTATCTTTTGGGGTTTTTTTTATAAATAAAGTTCATGGACTTCTTTCGTTCAATAAAGGAATAGTTTGTCTGATTACAACACAAAATAAGTCAAGCTCTCTGCATTTGTAGTATAAAGATATTATTATGTCTTTCTCTATATAAATATATACTAACAGGTTATGATTTGTTTTAGTCTTTCGGTTTGAATAAACATATTCTAAACACAATGACAGTTTCGAACGATGATAGAAATGGCGAAGTTTCAGTCCTTGTTATCGTGTTTGCCAGGTGGCGAGACAGGTGGAAGTGGACGTCGATGGACCACAGATAAAGTAAAGGGTGTGTCCCAGGGTCTGCCCATACATGGCATGAAATGGCTCTTGAGTTCTGAGAAGACTGCGCAAATGGATGGAGATGTCTGTGATCTTGATAAAAACATCACACTAAGGGCTGAAGGCAACATCCATCGACACTTGCAAAAGAAAGACAAGCCGGATGCGTCTGTAATGATGTTGATATCTTCGCTTCCTAAAACCAGGGAGCTTGGGTGTAGCATAGAAAGTCTGATTTCTTCAACTTCAAAGTCAAGTGGAACCATGGTATGCTCTTTTTCTTTGGTTTATATGCTTAGAAGAGACTGTCCGGCCGTCGAAATCATAAAAAAGTCAAATCACTTCAAATTAGCCTTCTCAGGTCCTGTCCATGACAACTCTACAGCACTGTATTGTTGTAGCAAAATTAACAACAACAACAACAACAACAACAACAACAACAACAACAACAACAACATGTGATTTACATGTGCAGAATCACGCTCTCAAAAGCGGATGTACTACGCGTTTGAGAAAATCGGAGACATTGTGAGAATATTTCCCCACAGCCATTTAGGACTAAGAAGTCATGTTAAAAGACAGTTTTGTTTTTTTTTATTAAAAAAAAAAATTTTTTCATTTTATTATTTTTTTTTAGTCAAATCAACTGCTGATTTTTGCTAACGTCCACAATGCAAAGCATGTGAGATTTACATTTGATTATTGTTTGTCAAGCATCAAGAGCGTGTATGTTTATCTATGTGTGCATGTATGTATATCTACATGAATGCAAGTGTTTGTGTGTGTGTGAGAGAGAGAGAGAGCGAAGAGGGTGTGTGCGTATGTCTTTGTATTTTACAAGAATGATTTGAGAAAGATTGTTGGGTTTTGTTGGATAACTCTGTTCTGATGTGTTGTTAAGTCGGCAAATACCGCCCTAGCAACAGTTTTAAACTGTACTATAAATAGTATGAGGGACTAAGTGCTTAAAGTTCTGACTTTGTAACTGTATTTTTTTCCTATTTTTCTTGGCTCCGTACAAGTGAGCGGATGTAGATAAGCTGAGGATGAAATGAAAATCATGTGTCAGAAGTCAGGCCTTATATGGCGCACGATACTGAGAATTGCTATGTGGCTCTTTTACCAGTAAAGTCAGGTTAGTGCTTAACTGACCATAAAGTCTTTAGATATCATCATCAACTCCACCACCACCACCACTGCCCTCATCACTGTCACTACCACCCCCACCATCACCAGTCTACTTTCACTGTACCAGTCTGTGGTTGTGGATGTTGAACTGTACCTTCCCAGCAAAATTCGGTGACTGTTGTAGTCATCTTGACGAATGTGTTGAAAGTAGTGTCATTAAAAAAATTAAATTCAGCCTAAAAGCAAGATTTGTCTTTTTTCTGTTAGGATCCTTGTTGAGTGGCTGTAACAGAGTCAAGGAGAGCACTACCTGTAGAAGCCTGTGTCGGGACGACGAGTCCAAAGCAGTTGCCTCACAGTTGCCTTTGTGTCAGCAGCAGCTGTCTGTGATGTAGCTTGTAGTACCTTTATGAACCCTTAGCAGCTGTGGTTACTTCGTGAATACACGTTCACAGTGTTTTATTCTCCACTTCATGCTCTTTACTGCTAGAATGTGAAGCGGAGAGAATCATTGCAAGCGTTTCATTAACCTCGTACAAGCTAATTTTCTTGAGATTGTAACTCCATTGAAGTAATTTATTGTTGTTGTTTTTTTTTCGCATAATCAAGGATGTGCGTGAATTAAATTTGTATTTTTCAATTAACTTTGTAGTGGGGGGAGGGGGTGAAAGTTAATTTTAATTTGATTTAGAATCTGGTAAGTGAGTACAAGTCCTGCTGTAGAGGTTGTATTAAGCTTTCACTGCATCAACTCGATGGCGGCGTAATTGGTTTCCTCTTGAGAGGTCGTTGTGTTTCGGGGCGACACTGAGTGAAGTCCAGCTCCGTGTACAAGAGACCTTCCTCCGGAACTGTCACAGTCTGTGTCGTGCTGGCCCCGGCCTCCTGGTGACAACATGCAATGACTTCATGACAATAGCGAAAAAAAAAATGCAAAAGCTTTACACTCTAGATGTTAGAAAGCAACAGTGAAATACATTCGTTTTTTATGGATGATAATGTAAATAGATTTTGCACTGTTATTATATGTCGATTAAGTAATGGTTTTTGTAATATAATTTTAATCTTGTCTCTCTTACCCGATCGAGCCTTGTGAATTATCATATGTTCACTCACGTCACCATTCATTTTGTTAAACATCATATGATGAATCCTTTTTACATTTAAAAATTGCTTAGTAATTTAAGACAGAATTAGAGACTGCAAATAACTAATTTAACTTAAAATACTCATGTCACATGACTTATTTCATCTATCCCTGTACAGAATAAATAAACAACGTATTGCCATCAACCAAGATTTAGTTTTAACTTCAATTTTTGCTTGTAACTTTATCGTTGGCTACTCCTACTTCTTCATGTTAAAGAAAAGTTTATCTTTTAGGGTTTTTTTATAAATAAATTCCATGGACTTCTTTCGTTCAATAAAGGAATAGTTTGTCTGATTACAACTAAATAAGTCAAGCTCTCTGCATTTGTAGTATAAAGATATTTTTATGTCTCTCTCTATATAAATATATACTAACAAGTTATGATTTGTTTTAGTCTTTCGGTTTGAATAAACATATTCTAAACACAATGACAGTTTCAAGCGATGATAGAAATGGCGAAGTTTCAGTCCTCCTTATCGTCTTTGCCATGTGGCGAGACAAGTGGAAGTGGATGTCGATGGACCAGAGATAAAGTAAAGGGTGTGTACCAGGGTCTGTCCATACATGGCATGAAATGGCTCTTGAGTTCTGAGAAGACTGCGAAAAGGGATGGAGATGTCTGTCATCTTGATAAACGCATCACACTAAGGGCTGAAGGCAACATCCATCAACACTTGCAAAAGAAAGTCAAGCCGGATGCGTCTGTAATGATGTTGATATCTTCGCTTCCTAAAACAAGGGAGCTTGGGTGTAGCATAGAAAGTCTGATTTCTTCAACTCCAAAGTCAAGTGGAACCATGGTATGCTCTTTTTCTTTGGTTTATATGCTTAGAAGAGACTGTCCGGCCGTCTAAATCATAAAAAAAGTAAAATCACTTCAAATTAGCCTTCTCAGGTCCTGTCCATGACAACTCTACAGCACTGTGTTGTTGTAGCAAAATTAATAACAACAACAACAATAACAACAACAACAACAACAACAACAACAACATGTGATTTACATGTGCAGAATCACGCTCTCAAAAGCGGATGTACTATGCGTTTGAGAAAATCGGAGACATTGTAAGAATATTTCCCCACAGCCATTTAGGACTAAGAAGTCATGTTAAAAGACAGTTTTGTTTTTTTCATTTTATTATTTTTGTTTAGTCAAATCAACTGCTGATTTTTGCTAACGTCCACAATGCAAAGCATGTGAGATTTACATTTAATTATTGTTTGTCAAGCATCAAAAGCGTGTATGTTTATCTATGTGTGCATGTATGTATATCTACATGAATGCAAGTGTTTGTGAGAGAGAGAGAGAGAGAGCGAAGAGGGTTGTGCGTATGTCTTTGTATTTTACAAGAATGATTTGAGAAAGATTGTTGGGTTTTGTTGGATAACTCTGTTCTGATGTGTTGTTAAGTCGGCAAATACCGCCCTAGCAACAGTTTTAAACTGTACTATAAATAGTATGAGGGACTAAGTGCTTAAAGTTCTGACTTTGTAACTGTATTTTTTTCCTATTTTTCTTGGCTCCGTACAAGTGAGCGGATGTAGATAAGCTGAGGATGAAATGAAAATCATGTGTCAGAACTCAGGTGGCGCACGATACTGAGAATTGCTATGTGGCTCTTTTACCAGTAAAGTTAGGTTAGTGCTTAACTGGTTAAAGTTAGGTTAGTGCTTGTCTTCAGATATCATCATCATCAACTCCACCACCACCACCATCACTGCCCTCATCACTGTCACTACCACCCCCACCATCACCAGTCTACTTCCACTGTACCAGTCTGTGGCTCTGGATGTTGAACTGTGCCTTCCCAGCAAAATTCGGTGACTGTTTTAGTCATCTTGACAAATGTGTTGAAAGTAGTGTCATTAAAAAATTAAATTCAGTCACAAATCAAGATTAGTGTTTTGTTTTTTTTTTGTGTTAGGATCCTTGTTGAGTGGCTGTAACAGAGTCAAGGAGAACACAACCTGTAGAAGCCTGTGTCGGGACGACGAGTCCAAAGCAGTTGCCCCACAGTTGCCTTTGTGTCAGCAGCAGCTGTCTGTGATGTAGCTTGTAGTACCTTTATGAACCCTTAGCAGCTGTGGTTACTTCGTGAATACACGTTCACAGTGTTTTATTCTCCACTTCATGCTCTTTACTGCTAGAATGGGGAGCGGAGGGAATCATTGCAAGCGTTTCATTTACCTCGCACAAGCTAATTTTCTTGAGATTGTAACTCCATTGAAGTAATTTATTGTTGTTGTTTTTTTTTCGCATAATCAGAGGTGTGCGTGAATTAAATTTGTATTTTTCAATTAACTTTGTAGTGGCGGGAGGGGGTGAAAGTTAATTTTATTTTGATTTAGAATCTGGTAAGTGAGTACAAGTCCTGCTGTAGAGGTTGTATTAAGCTTTCACTGCATCAACTCAATGGCGGCGAAATTGGTTTCCTCTTGAGAGGTCGTTGTGTTTCGGGGCGACACTGAGTGAAGTCCAGCTCCGTGTACAAGAGACCTTCCTCTTTGACTGTCACAGTCTGTGTCGTGCTGGCCCCGGCCTCCTGGTGACAACATGCAATGACTTCATGACAATAGTGAAAAAAAATGTAAAAGCTTTACACTCTAGATGTTAGAAAGCAACAGTGAAATACATTCGTTTTTTTATGGATGATAATGTAAATATATTTTGCACTGTTATTATATGTCGATTGAGTAATGGTTTTTGTAATATAATTTTAATCTTGTCTCTCTTACCCGATAGCCTAGCGAATTATCATGTGTTCACTCACGTCACCATACATTTTGTTAAACATCATATGATGAATCCTTTTTACATTTAAAAATTGCTTAGTAATTTAAGAGAGAATTAGAGACTGCAAATAACTAATTTAACTTAAAATACTCATTTCCTTAGCTGTATAGATCATCATCATCTTCATCTTCATAATTATCATCTATGGGTTTTTTTTTCATAACACAATATGAGGCCTTATTTTCACTCTTTTAGCTTGTAAACAATCGTTAAATGCATTAATTTAAACTTCGTCATAAAAAACAAGAAGTTATATGTTTTAGGAATTAATAAGTAAGAGATTGTTTTAATCACAAGCACTGAATCATGATTTCCAGGAGTTATTATTGTTATGTTTGTTTCCATCTTCTTGGCAGAGGGACATGAGAAGAAAGAGCTTCCACCTAAAAGCGACTTAAAATAGGAACAAAATATTGTGAATGATCTGTGACGTGTCGCTTGCTCCTTGGAAGGTTTGTCGTCACTGGTGCTGACGTAAGATTAGCTATTACGTAAGAAGAGCGGGAAATCCAGAGAGACAGGGACGAGATAGTGAACGAACTCCCTTAGTTTTTTAATATCTTTTGAGGTCACGCTCTGTTATATATGTTATATATAAACACATATGTTGTCACTACATTCCTGTTCATCTGTTTATGTGTTGTAATAAGACAAACGCACAGGCCGATATGTTCACACCTGGAGGAAGTGAGTGGTATCGCCCGTGTGAAGGAAGGTAGGAGTACACGCGGTGCGGACTGCCATCGGCCAGTCGTCTTCAATTACTACCCGGACAAAAGGCGGGGTGGACATCACAGGCACTGCCGACTAGCATGGCAATGAATCGTCTCCCTCACCCGACCCGTACTTGGTGTAGGGTCTGAGCGCTGATGTGAAACGACTTCTCTCTGAACATACTGTCAGGGTTAAGACTGAGTGTATTCTCCACCAACAAACAAAACTAGAATATATTATCTCGCAGCCCACTGCTTCGTGGCGCTGGGTGCACAAGTCATCTTTGGTGATGTGCTGAAGGTTTACAACCTTGTGAGTCGACAGTCCTAGAGTAGCATCATCAGTGGGATATGAATTTTTTCGGCATGCATGCCTTGCATCTGTCATCACACTGATGTTTGATCTTGGATCTGTCATCACACCATCACACCTAGCGGGGCGACGCGCTCCAGACGACAGTATGTCTGTTGGCACAGCCCAAAGTGATGATCAGCACATGCCCATCCATTGTTGAATTATTCACTTCGAGCGAAGAGTTGCACGAGACTGAATGTGCATGAACTTGATCAATAACATCCTTCACCTTGTCGTGTTTACCAACAAACAAACATGGAATTGCTGATGATGTTTGTTCTTGCCTGTGTACATTACATATTCCACTATCTTGACTGCAGGGAAACTGAGGACTTTCACCACTCAAGAAATTATCCAGTAGACAGGACACAAAAGCTGACCTAGACTTTTATGTTTTAGCCCAAGTTCAAACTTATCATTAAATACTTTTCTTGCTTCTTCATCATCAAAAAAACAAGCGTGTATCTTTTGTTACAGCATTATGCTCGTAAGTTTTAACAGTGTCGTCCGTCAAAGTTTTCTTGCTGCGTTTCTTCAGTGGCTGTGGGTTTTTCTCCATTGTAGACCTGTCACACTGGGAGAATCAGCCTCTTGTTTGCACCACACTCTCTCCTCTCTACGGTCTACGTGTGCATTCCACCCAAGTTTTGAGTGCGAGGTGCATGTAGGCTAGTGTTCACACTGTAGTATTATTTTATTTTCAGTTGTGATGTATACCGTGCTTTAAAATTCAGTTCTCTTTGTGTTTGTGTCATTTCCGCTGTTAACTTTTTCTCCCTTATTTAGTTTTTTGAAAACACGCCCACTTCGACATCGGGCTTTACCCGCGCGTGAGCCAGAACGCGTGGAAGGGAAGAATATTAACGTGAAAGTAGTCTTGTCACGTGGGTAGGTCGCTGGTCACGTGACCCCCTGCTCGCAGGTCCCAACGCTGGCTGCTCCACACAAGGCTGCCGCACGCTCGCGCAGCGGGGTCACGTGTTCACACGTCGACGAGGTGACGAGGGTGTAGGTTGACGGTTGACACAATGGCGGACAGTAGCTCGAAAGCGACAAGGACGAAGAACGAAAAACGTGAAGAATGATAAGTCGATTCCAATTTGTGTTTTCTATGTTTGTCTTTCTTTTCGCAGTCAGTCTTGTTGTTTAACCTTCTGTTTCTTCGTATGTTGGCAAGCTGTCATATACCATCCTCCTTAGTGCCAAATTAATGTCGCTTACGGGTTACATGGATTTGCACTCAAATACAGACTCAAATACAGACAATAGGAAGAAAAAAGAAAATAACATTTATATTTTAATGTATATTCTAAAAGCATTTGTGTTTCTTTTGTACTATATGTTTTTTTTTAATATCGTATAAATAATTTTATTTTGTAAATTTCTAATTGACTTTCTTTCCGATTAGTGAATTCCCTGTGACATTCAGTTAAGATAAGCAAACAAAGTAAAGATATGGTCAATTGTACTATAAGCTCTTCTAAAGCCTGCCTGCTCTTCTAGAAGCTGTTCTTCTGTTTCCGCCCATCTTGACAATCTCTTATTCAATATATCTGTGTAAATTTTACTAATAACACTAGTTAGTGCCACTCTATAATGTTCGGGTTCTTTTATGTTTCCTTTTTTTATGTATTGGTTCTATGATAGATTTGTGCCATTCGCATGGGAAAGTGCCTTTCTCGAATAAAATGTTGAACAGTTTTAGCAAAAAGTCAAGAGTAGCTTCGTTTGAATTTTTTTACATTTCACTAATAATTTTGTCCGTACCTGCACTTTTTCAGAGCTTCGTCTACTGGTAGCAACCACACTTCTCTCTATGTACTGACTGAGCTTTAGGAAACGTTGAATAAAGAGGCTTGAAGGTTTATTTCAATTGTTTCTGCGGTGTCTCCTCGAGCTGTGTGTGTATGTGTGCGTATGAGTGTGTGTTTGTGAAAAAATAGAGATATTTCGTGCATGTGTAACTTAATGTGCGTTTGTCTTATTACAACACATAAACAGAGGAACAGGAATGTAGTGACAACATATGTGTGTATGTGTTTGGAGATAAGTTGTTTGTCAATAGCAGCCATCAAAGACACATTATTTCAAATCACAAAAGACAAATGATTGCGGTTCACCTTTTTTTTGTCACCTTGCATTTTCGATGCCATTGACAACGATAAAGTTCATAATGCTTTAATACCTTTATGCTGGTTGGTCAGTGCCGGATTCAAAGTCTGCGCCTACTTCAGTTTACCTGATAACAGTCATTGCCAGACGGTAGATAAATGTAAATGTAGACTGATGTTAATTAAAAATTGTGTTAAAAACCTTATGACATTACTTTTATGCAAAAAAATCAGTGTTAGTCAAGTTGTGAATTTGCAACAATAGAGTTGAATGTTTGAGATAACATCTACACTCGTCTACAAGATGTTAAATATACTAAGTTTGAAACACACATAGCAACAAATTTTATCTTTTTTTTACAAAGAGTGATAACATTATATGTTTCTGATATATTCAGATAGGTAAGTAGGATATACTTATTTCTTCTGTCGGGAGCATGGGACATCAGGTTGGAGATCCCTGCTTAATCCGTCTCGTCTATCTAACCAACAGTCGCACATAAAAAAGTGCTCTGAAGGTCCAAAAACCCAAAACTGTGAGCAACAGAAAAGCAAAAAAACCTGGTATATGTATGGGAGATACGAGCTTAGCGACAAATGTGTAATCACCCTCAGATATCATAAGCAATAAGATATTTAATGTCTTTAGACACGTCTAGAATTCTCTTCTCTGTATCATTGAGATTTAATTTTGCAAAAAGGACAAACATGACAACATTGCATGAAATACGCATTTTCAGAATGAATACTACGAATTTTTTTCGGAAAGGCTAATACAAAGCATTAAACATTCTTGTCTTTATCCTAAATAATGTAGTATTACTAAAGTGATGACCAGGTAAGATAACAGTCGCTGTGTCAAGTGCCATTGGAAATATTGAAATAACCGTGCAGCCATTAGGTTTAGGGAAAGTAGTCTTTAACTGCAAATTCCTTGGGGGACTTCCCGCATGTGTAATGCTTTGTTAAGAATAGATTAAATTTAACAAATGAACTATAAATTCTAATAAATTTGCAAAATCTTATTTACTTTGAACAGTAAACAATGATGTCCGTGGTGATCATTGTGATATCTACCGCAGTTACCGTAACTACTGTAATGTGATTCAAGAAATGTGTTCACTTAAATGAAATAAATCTTGGAGAGATATTGCTGTAATGTTGAGCCATGTCGCCTCAGCTATACCTTCTATCATGGTACAATCGTGTCAAAATATTTTGCCCTGTATGGAAAAATACAGGACTGACAGTGTGGCTACCATTAAAGCTCTAGGGCGCAGTGTTAGACATATATATTTATATATATATTATCATCGTAATGGAAGCTCAGATTGGTTGTGTTCAGTGCCGACATATATACATATGGCAGTCAAGCATAGCAACTGCGAGCCATCATCGGCTACCTGCAGACGGCGTGTTACCATGGTGACAGCCATGTAGCGAGAGTTTCTTACTGGCCGCTGTATTGTTTGCATCCTGGCTTGAGGCTAGCTCTCAGTGGCCAAGATGGCCAGTACCTACAAGCGCTGGAACCACATTGGTCCAACATTTTGTGCTGTCTGGGATGTTTGTATCGCAACGTATGGATCACATAATTATGAAATTAATTATCATTTATATCTTGGTGTCTTATTGACAAACGCATCATAAATAGAAGTCACTTAGTTTAGAAAGCAAACACTACAGTTCTATTTTACCCAATTGAGATGCCAGTCGTAACGATCGCCACCACCGTCAGACCTGATGTGCACTGAGCACAATTCACCAATGTCGTCCGTTGTAACATTGAAGGTATCAAAACTATTTCTCTCAAAGTTGTTGGCATCATTGTTTAATTTCATTTCTGCGGAAGATCCGTAACTTCCATGGAGAATAATAAAGATACCGGAGTCTGTTCTCTCGTTATCCATGTCCGATGTATAAGTTGTAATCGTCCAATGGACCCCTAGAGAAATAAAACACACAACGAATATGTTAAAATTCGATTCTTCCACATCGTTCCATTTACTGTTCAAGCGTATAGCTTCAGACGTTCCCCTCCTAACATAGAGGATGACATAGACATTGGAGTGTGTAGCCGCATCAGGTATCTTCAATGTATACACAATAAATTTCTACCAAAAAACAAAATCAATTAAAAAAGAGTCGCACATTTATTATCTATCTTTTCTGTTTTTCCCTCACCCCTCACCCTCCCAATTGCTCTCCTGAAAGAAATATTTCTGCTTGGATTATTCTAATCTTCTGTTTTATTCTGACAAAGATATTTCTGTCTGTGTACTGTAAGTGTTTTGTGTATTCTTAATGTACATTACAATCACTGTTACCTTGAACACCAAAACCTTGAATGAAGCAGAGCAGAAAGACGAGAGGCCACATCCTGTTGCTCCCACTCGACGCCAGCGGCTCCACTTGTGGAAACTTTCTAAAGACAGTCTGTGATAACGAATATATATACTTACTACACATTTTACTTTCGGTCATGTGACTTCATCAATATTTCTATTGCATTGGAGCACAAAATCGCACAGAGGGTTTGTGTATAAAGTAAAAGAAAAATTGAAAAGATTATTTGTCATATAAAATAATACTCTTCATTTATCATTTTCACATTATTTTGTCAGTGCTGCGGCATCGAAAATAATTGCAGTAGTAAAAAAGACGATGGTATCAGTGCCCAGAGCTCGTATCACATGAAAATTAACTTGCATTATATTTGTTAGTGCAACGAGAGACGATGACAATATATGATGTGGCTAAAACACATGGTGCCAACAATATTGCACACGTCAGCTTAAGATCTCAAAATATGTTCCTTTTCATTTTATTCTTTTTTATTCTATACCTTTATGTTTTTGAAGAATGTTTTGATGTCATTCTGCTAAGGACAATGTCAGCCATCGATAACTTTTCAATTATTTTAAAAAAGACTAAAATATAAGCCTTGAAGGAATATAAATCTACAATCATATACAAGAATTACATCATATTATTTTTGAAGGATTTGCCAAATGTTTGTTGTAACAGCTTTTATACAATACAATACAATACAACTTTATTAATCCACAAGGGTTACTACAGGTATGATGACACGCCAGCACACTAGTGTAAGATTATGTAGGTGATTAAAGGGAATAGATTCTGGCGACACACACACACATGTGCACACACCCACTCATATAGCAACACAGCAACAGGAGGTTCAGTGTGCACCCCGCACAGGGTCACCTCAGGCTGACACATCATCACAGCTAGTGGAATTGAAGAAGTGGATGGCTCGTGGTTCATGTCAGTGTTCACATCCCATTTAAGTTTATCATCAAAGATAGTACCTAAATATTTATAAGTGTTGACTATCTCAATGGCATCACCATGGATAGTGCTATTAACCACGACAGGTCTGTTCAGCCTAAAGTCAAAGATCATTCCCTTTGTCTTTGAGACATTCAAGTCAAGAAAATGTTCATCACACCAGCGTACAAAAGCAGGAAGAGGGCCACCGTGAACGTGTTCATACTCATACAAGAGAGACAACAAGGCAGTGTCATCAGCAAATTTTATAAGAAAGCTTCTATCAACAGTAGTTCTACAGCTATTAGTATATAGTATGAACAATAGGGGACAAGCAGCAGCCTTGAGGGGAGCCTGTACAGGTAACAGTAATGTCGGAGAGAGTACCATTAACGAAAACTCTCTGCTGCCTGTTGGTTAAGAAGTCCAGGATCCAGAGAGTTCATTGATGGGACAAATGGAAGTCTGAGACTAGGCAATCTGCTAATAAGTGAGGTTGTACGGTGTTAAAAGCAGAGGAGAAATCAGCAAAGAGAAGCCTTGCATGAAATCTAGGTTTCTCCAGATGTTTGTACAGAGTATTCAGCAGAAACAACTTAGCATCAACTACACCTCTCCCAGCTCTATAGGCAAACTGCAGTGGGTCAAGACATTTATCAACAGCAGCCATAACTTCACGCCTGACAATTTTTTCCATCGTTTTCATGATAAGTGACGTAAGAGCAACTGGTCTGAAATCATTGGGTTGACTGGGCCGTGTGGTTTTTGGGACAGGCACAATGTACGAAAGTTTCCAAATATCGGGGATACGGCCAGAGTCCACAGAGAGCTGTAATAGATGTTGGAGAACTCCACTAAGCTGTTCGGCACAGTAACCAAGGGTACGTCCACAGATACCATCTGGACCGGGAGCCTTGTTGATGTTGATTCTTGGTGATACTGGGAGATCTGTCCATACGGATTGGATAACCAAACCCGCTGATGAATAAATCATTGTTGTGGTCAGCCTCACCCAGCCAAGTCTCTGTAAAAGCAAGGAGACACGTCTCCCTAAACTTCCAGACACATCTGACAAGTGCCTCGAGCTCATCAACTTTGTTGCGGATGGACTGAACATTTGAGAGAAGAATAGAAGGCAGCGGTTGAGATCTACGCCTGTCGTTAAGGTCAAATTTCCTCAATCTGCGCCGAACCCCCCCCCCTCTCCTACCTGTCTTCCGCTTACTGTTACGGTGGGAGGCCGAGTCCCGAGGTAAGATTTCAGCAGGAAAGTTGGACGTGTCCACGTGGAGATCAGCCGAAGACGGGATGAGCGCAAGCAGATACTCACGGTTGAACGGCATTATGGCCGCCCGCCATCTTGACAGCCAGTTACACACGAAGGCGAGAAAAAATTGTCAGAAGCAACCCAATCAAACACACCACGTGACAATTGTAGATCCACCGTCCTAGTAGATACCCTTGCGCGTAAGACACACTGGACTGAGTAATCATGTGAAAAAAGGATTTGAGAAACTAAAATGCTAGCGAGCATCGCAAAGTCGCACGGATATGGAGCCTCCTTGACCTAACTAATCGTAACTTGAAAACTGTTTAGTTTGGCGAGGTGTACACAGCCCGTTAGAGAAGAATAGAAAAGAAGATTGGTAGGAGGTTCCCCAGAGAAAAGAGAAAGAAAGTTGGTTTACAATTTTTTGCAGAGACACTTGCACTTCCATTTACATTTGGCTAAGGTATATGTTAGCAGTAAGCTTTCTCCTTTTTTTCTCACACATGTTATATGATTATAATAATTATGGTTTCATTACTTAATATTTTCTTTTTCTGAGCCATTGATTAGATGAATTTTTCTTTCATACACACATAAACAAAATGGAGACAGTGAGTAAAGATGATGTAGTTGGTAGGGCGGTGGTAATTATTTATCTTTTTCTAGTCTTTTGGTTTATTATATTTTCGGCCATTAGACTTTATCAATATTTCTCTTGCATTTGAGAACAAAATCGCACAGATGGTTTGTGTATAAAGTACAGGGAAAATTAAAAAGATTATTTGCCATATAAAAACATACACTGGATCATTTTCACTTTATTTTCTACGTGCGGCAGCATCGAAAATAATTGCAGTAGTAAAAAAGACGATGACATCAGTGCCCAGAGCTCGTATCACATGAAAATTAACTTGCATTATATTTGTTGGTGCAACGAGAGGCGAAGACAGTATGATGTGGCTAAAACAGATGGTGCCAAAAATACTGCACACGTCAGCTTAAGATCTCAAAATATATGTTCCTTTTCTTTTTATTCTATACTTTTATGTCATGCATTTCCAGCAGTTGTTCTCATCATCAACCATTGTTGACGTACGATAATATAAACGATGAAGGAATGTGTATTTCTTGAACTTTCTCCTTCTTTTTATATGTTTTATATAGGTGTCACGGATAGTTTAATACATATCCATTACTTCTCAACTCTATCTGACCTTTACACGTTTCTCCGTTTCAGAGGCCCTGTCTGTTAACTACAGACTTACAGACACAAAAAAGGAATGTTCTCTCTCATATAAATTCAATTAGACCCAAGTTTTAGTCATTAAAAATAATGATGTTCCACGTCACAAAAGGTTATCAATACAATCACCTTGCACTTCTAAATATATGAGTGGAAATTTTCTCTCTACGAATGTAAATGACAATATTTCTACACTCACTACTTTTGAGGAATGTTTTGGTGTCATTCTGCTAAGGACAATGTCAGCCATCGATATCTTTTCATTTCTGTTAAAAAAGACTAAGCTATAAGCCTTGAAGGAATATCACTATACAGTCATATATGAGAAGTACATGATAGTGGTTTCATTACTTAACATTTTTTTCTAGGTTGATAGCCATTGATTAGATGAATTTTTCTGTCACACCCACACACAAAAACACAAACGCAGACAGTGAGAAAAGATGATGTAGGTGGTAGAGCGGTGGTAATGACGCGTACGTCGAGCTTTTTCTCTACAGCCGAGCTCAAATTCACAATCTTGTTGACACGTGATCACACCCTCCCCCTCTGTTTTCCTCCTCCTCTGTCTCTCCCCCTTCCTACCTGTAGCTGCGACAAGTCAAGGTACAGGGTCAGAGGTACAGGGTTAGGGTTCAGTCTTCGCTTTGACCTTCGCGCGGACTTTTTGTACTTTGCGTCCATCTCCAAGTGAAACACCGCCGATCTCTGAAGAAAGGTTAGGGACTTATATTAATAAGTTAGTTACATCTTTGTCGTAAATAAAAATGAACACGTTGTGAAAAAGTGTCATGTTGCATGATTAACAGATGGCTACAAATTTCTTCCTATTTTCTCATTCACTAAGGAGCACTGAGTTCCTTCGAAGCAATTTTTCACCTGTTTTTTTTTTAAAAAAAATATATATGTGTTAAAAAACCTACAAAAAAGACAACAATATGTAATACACCGTTTAGAAGAGCATTTTAAAAACATTTGCGTGGTGTTAATTTTAAGAATTATAGCTTCTAATTTCTGTAGTAAGCTCACATCAAAGATAGTAACTGTATTCGGGAGATAATGCAGAAATCATGCGACAGGTCAAAAGTCAGAAATTAAGAAAAATATTTTTACATATCTACAAACATAAAGTACCAAACAAGATCATATTTTATTCGAATATACATTTAAGAATTTATAGAATTTAAATATTACTTACTGGTTTTTTTTTCATTTTCTGTTGTTTGAGTACAAATCCACGTCAAATTGCGCAGCCAGCAACGAATGTCAATATGGCGCTGAAGTTAACGAACCTTCGCTTATTTTTAAGTCTTTTAAAGATGAGAAAATATCTGATTGGTTGATTTTTCTCATCCTCTAAAGCAGCGGTTCTCAACCTGTGGGGCGCGACCCCCTGGGGGGTCGCGACGTGCCTACAAGTGGGTCGCGAAGGTGGTCACTTTTAAAAAAAAGTTTCTTATACTGGTATTAGTGAAATTAGTTTACATTGTGTAACCGAGTGGTGCGGGGGCTCAAACTCCAAATCTCTTCTCCCTATTCAAGTACACTGTCTCGGCAAAGCAGTGACTTCTCACTTCCAAAACTCAAAACACAATCCGCCTCTCAACAATTAAGCCTCCAATCACCCTCCTCTCGCCTTTTTCCCTCTCTCTCCCCCAATCTCTCATCGCTGACTCCCCTCTCCCTCTCCAGTCACACCTCTCTTTTTTTTTTAAACATCTAAAAGGCACGCATTCAGGAAACGTCCATCATTCACCCTTTCATTCGCACGTGCTCAGTCCTAGTACTCTAGGTCCCTGACAGAAGGCCATGACCAGACAAGGGAAGGACACCACCATATTACAAACAACTGACAAGATGAATGCTTTCGTCCGAAAAATTTCGTTGTGGACGCAAAAGATACGCCAATAAAATATTTTTGATGTTTCCGTGCTTGTGTAAGTGCAAGGCTGACAACTTGAATCTTGATCAGGTGAAGAATGTAATTATTGCCCATCTAAACGGACTGCAAGAAAGGTTTCAGCATTACTTCGCTGAAACTGATGTGACTAAATACGATTGGATTTCTGGCTGATCCTAGCACAAGCGGGTTGTCCACGGAAGAAGAAGAGCAGCTCATCGACCTTTCGAGTGACCAATCCCTGAAAATGGTCTTCCAAACAACACCAGTGCCAACATTCTGGATTAGCGTCAACGGTGAATATCCTCTCCTTTCTGAGAAAGCAATGAAAGTTCTTCTACCATTTTCAACTTCGTATATGTGTGAGCAAGGATTTTCAGCATTGGCAGCACTGAAGTCGAAATACAGAAATCGTGTGGACGCAGAGGCTGAGCTGCGAATAGCAGTGGGTACGAACATCGCACACAGGTTCGCTTCTCTATGCAACAGCAAGCAGCTCAACCTTCTCATTAATCAAAGTGAGTGTCTAATAAAACTAATAAAATAATATTTATTAGCACCGCAGAATTTGCTTTAGTAAAATTTCATTAACAGTTATACTTCTTGCAGATATGAACTTTGTTCTTCAGCTGTTGAATTGGATTGATTTCCTCGACGCGGCGTTCAACGTTAGCTAGGGCTCCATCGCCCCCCCCCCCCCCCCGCTCTTCCACCGACCTCGCTGGCTAAGGGCGGTCGCGGACGTACCGGTGTTCGTCAGGGGGGTCGTCACATGTAAAAGGTTGAGAACCGCTGCTCTAAAGGGAAGCAATCGCAAGAGGAACGTATGCTAAAGGTTCCCGTGTTTTCTCCCTTATGTATACGTCCACATTTCGCTCAGGGTTACAAATTAAGACACTTCACTGGTTACAGAAGTTACGTAAGAAATCAGAATGTTTCAATTACATCGAAAAACACCAATGGAGAAATAGAACGAGAACGAGAAGAACAGTAATTCAAAGCTAAAAGAGAAATTCTTGGCAGAACCGCACTGCAATTTTTAATAAGTTAAATTAAATGCTGAAGTAGTTGTAAATATTATTGGTCTGCTTACTAATGTTGCACATGACGCCGACATCCAGCCGGAGTGTACAGCAGGTAAGCAAACAAACTTCACAGGCAAGATGCTTTCTGTCACTCTAGCTGAGCACTTTGTTGGGGACTGGACTGGCGTGTCCATCAATGCTGTCTGCAGTCAAGAGGGATCTTATTTCTCACGCAGGGTTTGGTCCCCAGTCCACATCAACTTGCACCTGAAACAATAATATGCACAATAATTATTGCTGTGTTTAATTTGGTTAAATTTTCTTTTTTTCTGATTGTTGTTTTTTAATTAATTTTATAAAAGTACTGGTTTCTATGTACTTATTTGGATTTGTACGCAAGTGTCAAAAGACCAGTGACAGTGAATATTATGATTTGTTTTTTTAATCAACCCTTCCCCCCTGTCAAAAGTTTACTTTTTTATTTATTTATTTATTTACGGATATTTGTATAGCGCTTATTCTCGTCTAATCTGAGCTCTAAGCGCTTCACATTTTTCTCATTCTCAAAAGAACAGTGACAGAGAGTAGCTTATAAATGAAGAAAAAATACACTGAAATAACGAAAACTCTCCCTCACCTTGGGTTCGACACAGTTGCAAGCAGGGTGTCTTGGTCCTTATAGGCATCAGCAAATCTGGTCTCCAACCCATTCAGAACAGCAGTAGCCAGGGGACCACAGATTTCTAGCTTGGACTTCTGTTGCTCGATGCGGGTCTTGAGGGTGTTGAGCTGAGGCAGGAGGTGTCCCAAGCCCACGCACTTTTCGCCCTGCAAGTAGTCGAGGCATCTGGCAACAGGCCCCATCACATGCAACAAACAAATAACAACCAAATGTTGAACCCCATTTTAAAAGGGGGCGAAAAAGGGAAGCAACCACATACCTGTGTGTGTTGACATCTAACCCTGAACCAAGTGGAATAATTTGAAAAACGGTATAGCTTAGCTCAATGAAAAATTTTGCTATAATATATAAAAAAAACTTACCATAACAAACTCTTTCATGAAGAGCTGGTCTCTGGGGGTAAACCTTGGGAGGCCAAGGGCATCTGCTAACTTGGTCAGCTGCTCAGTCGTGAGGTCTTGAAGGCACTGGACGGCGTCATACGTAGAATTCCAGCGGGTTTGGTTTGGAATGATCATATGCCGTCCCGTAGCCTCTTGAATGTTCTCTGTTGGACATAAAAAAAATAAATAAACACACATTACAAACACACACACTCAAAACATACAAAATTAATTCTAAAGAAGACTGGGGAGAGGGAAGTGAAACAATTTTGTTAGTAAACAAATGAATTACCTGCAGCAGACACAGCTCTGGACTGCTTACTCCAGACAGCTTGAGCTTTTGCAAACAGGGATCTGCTGGCAGTTCGGAACCCACCGTCCTCAAGGGCAGCCTCATTGTCCTTGTTTGCGACCAGTGTGGGCCGCACAACGCTGGTGAGGGGGCAGTAGAGAGCTAACTCGAGATTGTTGAGACAAAAAGTTGGTTTATTAAACCGAACAGAAATGAGTTATCTTTTTTCAAATTTAATAAACTACTATATTGTATCTTGTAATCATCTCCACTTATGGCTATCAGACAGACACAATAACGTGGAGGAATGTTTCATTCTAAGACTACTTTTCATTATCTCCATTTTCAGGCTTTTAATCTGGTGGCTGGTTGAAGAGGTGGAGACATCGACATGGCATTCAACAAGTAAAGTTCAAAGGAGAAATGAAGTCAGCAGACACAATGTGGACCTGGTTGTGGGCAGCCCACCTTCCTCCTTAGTTGAGTTCATGTGGTTCGCACATCCTTTGCCTCGCTCCCTACTGTTATTTTCCAAGTCTGCTTTCGTCTCCTCTTCCCCTGAGGGTTCCTTGTGTGAAGGCTGCATGTTCCCTCTCCCTACAGACTTGTGGGATGCAGCAAGACTTTGTCTACATGACGAGTAGTCAGGAAACGACAACGGGACAAACATCTTCACAGACACAAGCATGGGGTCACGTGACTACCGTCAACTCTGCCCACTAACCACTCGTCCTCACCAATGTTGTGTGACATGTTTGGCACCCGGAGGTTAGGTTACAGTAAGCAGGACAACACACTAACTGCAGTTCAAGTGTCTCTGTATGTCTAAGTGTCGTGTACAGAGACTGTGATGATGGCTACAAAGTTGATAATAACCCGTGTACAGGCCGGTCTTTGTCTTTTTTCGTCAGCTTCTCTACTCTGATGTTCTTGCCGATAACCGCTGTCATCATTTTTAAAACTGTTTTTAAAACTGTTGCAGTGTATGGAGGCCACTGAAGGTAGTTATGTCTCACATGATACAATGGCGATATTGTCACAAGTTTTAAAAGCCGGAAGTATTTTGACCTGCAGGCGAGTGACACAACGAGGTCTTAACACAACCATAGAGAGCTTGAGTGGTGACAACACCACAGTCGGATAAACAACTTCAGACATTAGCATAAGGTCATGTGACTAATGTTCTCTGTTTACTATCTGTAGTCTATAAACAGTTGTCGAAGTACAGTGTGGTATCATCACTTAAGTCACAATACATAGTAAACTGATGTCGTTTGCTGTACAAGTCAGTTCTCGTTTCTCCCAATGTCTGTGTGTGTGTGTTTTGTTTTTTTTTACACTAAATCCTAATTTGCCATAATATACGCTTGTCGTGCCTTTCGCTCAAATTAGCGATTGGGTTAGACAATGCGGGTTTCTGGGGCCACCTTTATCTCTTTCTGTATATCGCGGGTGGTTTTCCTATATTCTGCAGCTATCTTAAATAAAAAAGCCTATCAGGGTCGCAAAGGTCAAGACTTTCTGTTTCTGTTTCTTTCTCATGACGCACTTGTGAATTTCATCAGCCTAGGCCAAGTGTATCTCTCTGATTAGACTCGAGAGACTGTCCAGATCACATTCAATTAGACAGAAAATGGTTATACACCTTGAGCCTGAAAGAACTAAGCAAGATTTTGTTCTTTATCTTTCTACCGGTCAAAGCGAGTTGGGCGAGCGACGATTTCACCTTAGGTTCGTTAAGACGATGTTGTAGTCACTATACTGAGAGATAACACTTGACTTTAATTTGTGACTGCGAAATTTCACAGCCGTAGAGCCATAAAGTTCTTTTATTTTACACAAGACTGGAGTTCACACCGTGCCAGCCAATCGCTGATGTTCGTCTGGGCTGACTTTGGCGAGAAAGTACCCGATGATGGCGAGGACGTCCTTTCTAGGCACCACTCTCATTGCCTTCTCTACTTGCTCGTACAATAGTTCTATGAATAGAAGTGCGAGCGTACACCTGAAAGACGGTCATAGTGTGGGACTAGTAGCGATGTCGATGGAGATAAACCTGTTTGAGATGAGGGGACCAACTGTAAACTGCCTTTGCCACCTTTTTTGTGGACAAGAAAACCTCCGCCATGTTGGTATTTGGACACCTCTCTCCGCTGAACCACAATCCGTGGCCCTGGTCCGTCGACCAATGTTATTGCAGCTGCGAGTTTTGCGACAGTTCAATCTAGTGATGTAGTCATTAAAGAGAAATAAGAAGGGGAGGGAACTATCGTGTCAGGCAAGGAAACCAGGAAAGTAAAGCATTTAACAGCAAACAAAGGCAGTGGTTTCCCTTGACACACCCATCAAAGCTAAACGTGTGTGTAGACCAATCAGCAGTCAAGCTGATTTAATTTTAATAATAAACTTTAAAGTTTTAAATTCAATTTAAAGAAGGTTTTATCTGACAAAAGTGAGCTTGCTCGACAGATTCTTGACATTGAAAGCAGACTTATTTTTAGAGAACGCTGTGGAATCAAAGTAATGAAACTCCATTTGTGAAAACATGTATGGTACGATGTGTGTGTATATATATATAGGTGTCCTTTTAGAGAGAAGATTCCTCACAAAAGTTGTGTGTATATCTTGAAGCTCGATGTTATCAAGTTTCAATGATTTCGTTAAAGTGGTGACGAGGTTTTCTTGTATTTTTGTTTGTTTGTTTGTTTTATTTCAGAGAATAGGGTAATGCTACCATTCTGCGGAATTTCGTCTGCTTAGTTTTACTTGAAGATCCTTTGATCAATGAATTATAAAATTTCTTTATTTGACTTTGATAGTAGTAATATTCTGTAAGCAACGAAAGCATTTAATTCAGAACTTTTCAGTGAGTTTTTGGCGTTCTCTTTCTTCATCGCTCCTAATTGTCTGTTCTTTTATGTCTTACAATAGATGAAGATTTTTAGAGTAAATGACAATATTGTGTTTCCCAAATTTCCACCTGCTTCCATTTCATGTTATCATTCTCTTTTGGAAAGGGAGCGGTATCTTGATTATTGTTGACACCCAGCGAATATTTTGGGACAAGATATGAAGTAATGTCACTCATGATAACGACACAAGGCTTTTGAATATTTTGTCTCGTTCTGTTGTTTTTCAGTCTCATGTCTAACTTTCTATTCCACCAAAGAAAGATACAACAGGTACAGAGACTAAGAACACAGACAACAGCACTCGCACAGACACACACACGCACACACAGAAACATAAAAGGTAATCGAAACACAAACAACATATTCGAATGTTGCATTTTGATGTTTACTATAATACTCATTTCTAAAAGTCTAATTTTATTTCATTTTATCAGTTTTCAGGGAAATGAAGGCAGCACACCAGTGGATGTTTAGTCCTGTCACACTGTTGAGTCCAAAGAACCTCTTCCTTCTCCTGCTGACCAAAACAAAACTGGCGAGAAAAGAGTCTGGCAAGGACATTGAATATTGCTAATACCTTAGAGATGACGACACACGAGACAAAATAATAAAAATACAGCCTTTTATGCTAGCCTTGTGAAAGGAAAGTACAAAAGTAGAAGATTGCAAGAAATAGTGGATGCAAATAAGAATGTTGTTGTAATTAAGGACCAGTCTATCTGATCAACATAATTTTGTTCCATTTGATCACGATGAATATGTATTATAATGTCATAGACTGGACAGTACTACTACTGCATTGCACTCTATTTAATCAATAGCATTTTTTACATTGAGAATTTCTTTCCTTCTGTTTTATTTTTAAAAAGCCATAGTTTACAGATGAAAAACCTAAAAAAAAAAAAAATTAAACGACTAATGCTAGATTTAGTAAACAAAAAAAGTTACTTGTTATTACAAATACTCATCCTGTTAGCTGATAACAACACTTAATTTTTTTATCAGTTACACTCTCTTAACTGCCTCTGACATACACCCATCGTCTTCCTTACACCAACAACATTTTTCCCTCAGCTATAATTAACCGCCACTGAAATGTCACTAAAGGCTCTCCTTTTATGAAGCTCTCGATAGTGAAAACAAGAATTGTGCAGTTGTTACCAGCTCTTACAAACTTCGTAAAACACGTAAAACAAGTAAAAGAATGAACATCACAGAGAATGTGTCAAGTGTTTATAACGTGACCGTCTGTGTGCACGGAGTCTAACAATGATGTTGTTATTGTTTGCAATGGTACCGAAGACATGTGTATCATAGTCATCGAGACACAGATATGTTCTTAACAGAACACGACTAGAGTTTAAAAGCAATTTTCAAAGCTGAATGGCCTCGTCAAATAAGTATTATGCAGGCTATTGAGAGACCAAGAAAAAAGGAGTAAAACTAAAAAGTATGAAAATATAGTTTAAATAGGTTGAATGAAATGTGTTTGTATTATTGCACTTGTTTGTGATCCAGACTTCTATGGTGACCGTGTATGGCCACTTCTTCCACGCACATACCAGCCTGCAAAAGGAACAAAGTTCATGCGGTTGAACAGCCATTTAAAATACAGTGCATAGACAACGAAAACAAACACCCAGCATATCAAAAAATCTTACTATGTTCAATGAAGAAAGTATCATTTGTAAAACTTAAGAAAATCTTAAAAATCATAAAAAAATCGTGAAATATTTAGTCACATGTTCTAAATAAATGATGTGATTATTATTGTTTTTAGTAGTAGTAGTAGTTTCTTAGTTATTGAAAAACACACAATTTTGTCATTTAAATTTATCCCAGTAGATATTTCTCCTCAAGAGATTTAAATGATATTAACCCTGTAACAGGAACGTGTCAGAATTGCTCAATCTGCAACAAAGGAAAAAAAAGCTTTTTTTACAACGATTAAGAAGGCAAATAGTGAATAAAGTAAGATTCGCATAGAACTGACAATTTTTTGCAATACAAATCATATAAAATACACATTAATTAAACAGCAACTCTCGCTTTGTCTATGTACATTCCTGTAGTCAGAACTAGGGCTAACGGCTAATATAATTTTTTTATGTAGAGGTTGCCACAATCTACCTCTGTAGGACTCAAATACGAATTTTGGTCTCTAAATGCGACGAATACAGCTGATTGGTATCACTATTTTATTACTTTTCTTACAATAGTACAGAAAATAACATTACTGATACTCGTATATTGTTTAATTTGTGTGATATAGTTTCATCTTAGTTAAGATATAGAACAATTCAACACAAAAGGGATTCTGGACTATCCAAGCAAACATGAAGGATGCTGTGTGGGGATCACAAGTGTCATGTGTAGTCTAATGTTAGCTTTAGTAGTTGGTCATGACTTGGACGATGTCGTTTCACATCCTATAAGGCTGGCAATCATAGATACCATTAGTAAATTTAAAAAAAAAAACACCTGGGAATTTTCTAGTGTCGATCATTCGATTTCTGTTTAAGACTGCATCGTTAGCATCGATATTATTGTGAATTTCAGTTAGTTATGTGTGTTCTTTTATAAATACAACAAAACATATTATTTTTCATACAAAGGTTACTGGTCCAAATATTTGTCCCCATGGTCTTTGTTTGATGGACAGGAAGGCAAAGAGTTGTTGCCGAGAAACGACTGGACCAAAAACGTTGGAATGACGTCAGCGACCTTTGACCCGCTTCCAACTGCATCTTTAAAGAGCACTAAGTTTGATAAAACAGTAAGAAATTTACAAGATACAGGGTATACGAACTCAAATGGGCTTAGGAAGTACGAAACATAAATCCGAAACACCCGCAAAAGTAAATGAAAAGAAATTGGTAGAATTAAAAGGATTAAAATCTTGATCTCTGTTTGTCTTTCATTTACTCACAAACACACACAAATAAACAAACTAACTGCTGTTTAAATAATTCTTTTTTCTAGTACAACAGATTTATGTCTTATCATTGCAATTAATATAAGGAATTATGAATACTTATTACCGACTGCGATACACATTCAAATCGATAGAGAGGTCAACATATGTTAAAAAAGCAAAACACAACACTCGATGGTATAGAGGTCAGAAAAGATCTTGGACAAAAATGTCCGTCATACCAGATGTCTTGAAAGCTATGTTTAAATCGCTTACCTGCTACTCGCCCTTTTGCTGGTGTGTCGCAGCAGGTGTACAATAACATCGGGCACGTGACTCGAGAAATAATAAGAAGCAGCAACTCGTACTGCTGGTAGTAGCACGCAAATCATGTGACACGTGTTGTGTCAATGTGTCATGGTTAGTGTTACATCCTCGTCCCTTTAAATCAGACCTGGGCAAACGCCGGCCCGCGGGCCGGATCCGGCCCGCCTCCTGTCTCTAACCGGCCCGCCCGCTGGCCGCCCACCAGTAGATATACTATATATACAGTATAGGGTAAAACTGAGTTAACTATATTAGTCCGGCCCTCTAGAACCATCCCAGTTTCTCATCCGGCCCCTTGGGAAAATTAATTGCCCACCCCTGCTTTAAATAGTGTCATGAATGTGGATTAAGGAAAAAATTGTAAAGTACGACTAGGAACAATGCAACAAAATATTTGCGTTTATTATTAGAAAAACAATGAAAGTAAATATCAACCTTGAACACTGAGGTTGAGCTCGTAAGATGAGGTCAGCGGAAGTCTGTCGTCATCATCAACGGTGATAGTGACGACGGTACAGGTGTACACACCGCTGTGTGTCACGTGGTCTGCCGCTAGGATCCGTAACTCCCCAGTCGTGCTGTTCACTCTTCCTGACCACGTGATGGACGCGGGGCGAGGGTTGCTGTCAGCTTTACACCACAGGGTCACGTTGTGTCCAGGGTTTAACTCAGAAAGACTTGACAAGGGCTGTTGTTCCCCGGTGTTGTTAGTCCATGTTATTGTAATCAACGGCTTATCTGTAAATAGCAAACAGTTTAAAGTCGTTGTTCACTCCTTATCTGAATTGTGTATCGTTAAAAGACCAAGTATGAAAATTTCACACGATTTTTACGGTTTGTTCTTGTGTTTTATGGAGTTAAGTGAAGATCATAAAAATACTAAAATTTATCTTAATTATTTTTTAAACTAGTAATGCTTTTTTATTGAAGTATTTAGAGTTTTATAACAAGACTGAATTATTTTAGTTACTTAAAATACTTTCAATTGCTTGCATGATGTCATTCTTTTTTAAAGTTAATTACAAGTAGACACTGCTATAGTAATAATTACTCACAGTAAATCTTCAGCACATGAGAGTCACTGAGCATCATATCATCAAAACTTAAATCCTTTCCACGACAGCTGGTGCAGCATCGCACTTCACGTCCATTGTACTCTTTAGTCAGATTGTCAAACACCAGAAATTCGCCATTAGGACGACCGCCAGCTGTGTCTACCCATGTGTACTCAGATACCCGTTGATAAGTTCGTGGTGTTACGCACCTCAGAGCTTTGTTTGCCCCTTCTATAAACGGGTACCGTTCGTCCCGAGAAACTATTAAAAGACGATTGTCTGCAAAAAAGGGCCGTAAGGAACTAAACAAGCAGGAATAAAGCAATGTTTTCTATTGATATATATTATCAACATTTTATTAAGCGAATGAATGTATCAAAGAAAAGATTGTTAATGAAAAATTAAAAACACTTTTATTCAAAATCTTACAGGTATTACACCCCTCTGTCTTTCACACCGACACACGCACGCACGCACGCTAAAATACAGGACTTATAGGGCATGACATATGGACAGAAGAATACAACAATAATTCTTTGTTATATGAATCAAACTTGTTACACAATGAGTTTTGCAGTCCCTGCTTGCATCGAAGCTCAAGTCAGCAACTTTCTGCTAAAAAGACAAGTGTACTATACAGTACTATACACACAGCTAAAGATAGCAGAAACTGGTGTTAAAATAAGTAGTTATTAAAAGTGTGTTTTATGTTCTAACTAAGCACAAAAAATGTGTAGGTTGGAAGGTCTCATATACTTATGACACAAGGAATTAATAAAATATTATCATAATGTTCTTTACCATAAAGAAGAGAAACAAAAATGCCAAAGATGTTTACACAAAACAGAAATCAGACAATCTCACAAAATCTTACAAAAACTTCTGCTGCAAGAGACGCCAACATCATTGGAATAACAGCCCTTTGCAGTGTTATTTCGCCCACAGTCATCCAGGCTGCTCTCTGTTCCCTTACAAACAAATGTAGCTTGAAGTAAAGGGCGACTGTCTTGTCCGAACAACCAGCCGTCTATCAGTGCAGCTCTATCTCTGATTGAAAAATGTCAAACAGTGTTTCATTAATTTTTCTAGTGGTCTTCTTTTGTAAGGAACATAATTATAAATAAATCGGATATTTCATTGATAAGTATTGGATATCTTTTACATTTCACATCGCAATTACACAAGTTAATGTCTCCTGTACAGAGATAATACCATGAAGTAGCTGTTATCCGTTTCATACTCAACTCTCTGCAGTGTTATAGCTGCCTCCCTTCATTGTAAAGTTTTTTTGAAAGAAAAAACTAAAGCAGCAGTTTAATCTTTGTGTCCAAAATTTTCTTCCTTTTGTTTTATTTTTGACAAAAGAAAGATCAACTATCTCACGGGCTTAAATTCAGTTGTCTGCAGATGACTGCGGCAGTTTTCTCGTTGTTTACACACACTGTACTAAATTGTTTACTTCCAATCTCCACTTCTACACGCCCAGTGTCACCTTCTGTACGGCGAGGTCCTGTCAGTCGCAGACCTGTAACAATGAGGTGAAAGGGCATGCTGACTGCTGCGTAGTTGTTTACAGTTCACAAACTCAAACAACAAGCGTTTAAATATTTTCAGGTCTTTATTCCCATCACTTCTCGTAAAGGACAATAATAACAAAAAGTCGTGTTATGAGAATGTAATTCTGTTGTTAAAAACTGATATTTAAAGGCATTTTTTTCTAGTAAGCGCTGATTAAATGTCCTAAACGATGACATTTATATTCACTTTTTATATGTATAGCTGGAGCTTTGGCAGACCTACTTGACGTAGAAAAGAATCAAAGGAATGTTTTACATTTGCTTGATCCCAGGGCAATCTTTTAAGAAAATATATGTTTTAAAGTTCTTAAGATCGAGTACAAAAATCCCCCTTACATTAATAGGTTTAAACCCGCTGTGAGAAACATTGTATAAATATAAAAGGCTGTTCATTATTAACAATACCAGTGTTGTAACCATCTCTTTCAATTTATTTGTAACTTGAAGTTAATCATTTCAGTCATATTTTAGCACTCTCAAGGTTAACGAGAACCACAAAGTGTTCCTTACAAACTGCCAAAGGCTCATGCTTCATGAACTGAATTAACTTCATGAACTTCATTACATCAGCTTCAAAGTGAAAAAAGAATTATTTTACCTTTTTCCCTCTAAAAGATTCCCCACTCTTATCCCCTTTCCCCTTTACCATTTGTTTAAAAGTCTGTTACATGATCTGGGTTTTCGCATGTTTAGGACTTAGTCATCCGCATTCATTACAACGTAAATCTTATGTATTTTAGCTCTATTTACTGTAAATATATGCATTACTTAAAAGAAAAGATACCCTAATGAAGTCATTAAATTCCTTGAAAAAAAACATTTTTTTTACTTACTCAAGTTTTCGAAGTCAGAAATGATACCGACATCCAGGCAGTTGCTTTTGTTAAGTTGTCCTATATCGCATTGTTGAAGATTTGTTTCCATTCCTTGACACTTTATATACCCAAATTGAAATCGTGAGCCATCGTTTAATAGAAGATACTTCACAGCTGCTTGTGTAGTGCTGTTAGCAGACAGACAGTACACATACATGTATTTACAACCTTGACACGAGCAGGTTGAAGTGTTAAGATGCACTACGATCCTAGCGGTGAGAGGTCTTATAACCTCTATTACACAAGGGGTCAGCATTTGTTTATATTTATACTTAACCACTAAGAAATCAGTCTCTCCACAGTAAAAAATACAGTGATACATGAACATTTCACTACATTCCGTCTTGGATGCAATGTCGAATAAAAATTACAACACAGCTACAGCGGCACAACAAATTAGAAATAAATATCAAATTCAAAGTGTATTACCAGTTTTACTTTCCTTGCTGTATCAACTGTTTTAATGGTCTTTTAGTGTTTGATTGTTGTTGTCAGTTATAGGTAGTGAGCAATGTCATTCTAAGCTCATTCAGACACATGCATACCACTCATACACACTTTCGTTGTCATTTGTTCCTTTGCCCTTAGCAAGAACCCGTAAGTAAATAAACAACAATAATGAATCACTCTAATACTTAGATATAAATTCTATCTTTATGTTATTAATATTCACCTCTTTCATGTAGCACTAACAAGTTCTCTTAGGTGCTAAAGTTTCCGACTACAATAAGCATGTACAAATAGGTAAGTGAAATTCAGGGTATTGTGAAAATATCACCAGGACAAGTCTACTTTGTTGGAAGATCAATTTAAACGGTTTGAGTTTTTTTTAGATATCGGTAGATATCGGCGACAGCGTCCAGGTCATCCCTTAATTAATTATCCTCTACTTTCCGCGACGCTAACAGTGTACATGTAACACTAACAGTGCACTACGTCTCACTAACAGTGTACTACGTCACACTAATGGTGTTCTACTTAACACTTTAACAGTTTATTACGTCACGTTAGTACACCATTCACATCATTGTCAGCCGTCTACACCAATCACAGCGACTGGTCGGGTTTTTTGGAGGTTGAAAGTCTGCACCTCTCGTGCTAAGGTAACAGTTTTTTTAGTTGTTCAGAACCAGGAAAAACAGAGACTGTCAGCGAACGAATAATCCTGTTTCTCTCTCTCTATTATTGATGTTGACTGCAGGCAATGTTGTGAATGGTGTACCAAAGTGACGTATTATACTGCTAGCGTGACGTAGTCACTGTTACGGCGCTTGTTGATCGCAGGTGCAAATTGAGTAGTTTGCTAGACAACGACTAGTAGACGGACCGGTTTTGGAAACTGAAATTACAGGTTAGGTTTATTTCGCCTATATCTACCGATAACTGCAAAAAAACGAAAACCACTCAGGTTGGTCTTTAAAATAGACAAAGAAAGTGACGCTCTCCTCTTTGTTTCGTGTTTGAGTATCATGGGTAATTGTGGCGCCCAATGCAGATATTTATGGTAGTCAAGTGGTTGAAAACTCCCATAGAAATTTAATACAATGATTGGTCGAGGACCAAAATATTCAAGCACGGACAACTTTAAATGCCGAGATCACACTGTACGCCAAAGTCATTTAGTGTAAAAGACCTTAACACCACATCAAGACCTCTGAAATACAGCTGTTGTCTTCCCCTCTGTTTTCCTTTTAAGTTATACTATAGGATGTTTAACTGGGAACAAGCCTAGAACACATTATTATAACTGTAAAGTTATTTAGACTGTAGAAACGTATGTGTAGTCAATAACACCAAGAACCGTAAAGAAAGCACTAACAAAGAATAATAGACGAATAAACAAAGCACTATGTTTTAAATCCATAGCCAGTACATTGCCAGAAGCATATGGTTAAAAAGAGAATGCTACACACAATAATATAGAGTTTCGATGTTGTTTTGTCATGTACCCAACCAAAAATCTTGAAAGAAGTCGTAAATCCTATGTTTTTTTTTTGTTTTTTTTTTCAAAATTAAAAGGAGGGCCTTGGAAACAAAATAAACCTCCTGAGATCAGATATATTGTATTTGTAGTAGACGTTGTGCATATGTTTGAGTGCACACACACACACACACACACAGAAAGTACCTAGCCTTTTCACAGTCAAAAACATTCAATATAACATCATGTCTGTAGATTGTGTTTACACAGGTTGAAAGCTTCCCTTCTTTCTACCAGAGGTCGCTAAAATCTAGCTTGCAACGGCCAGTAGCTACTTTTCTTATGCACTGATTTTTTTTTTCGTCTTTGTACAAAAGTAGTGAAAAATAGCTTTCACGCATCGCCTCAAATCCGTTTTTCAGAGTGTAAGTAAGCGGTTATTGTGAAATTCGAAATTCAGTCTCTATGATTTTCTCACAGTTTGCTTTCTTAACTTTAAATCTGTCGTCCACTTCTATAGAAATACCAAATGCATAATTTATTGTAGACGTATCTGACGAGTTTGATATAACCATTTTATTTTTTTTTTAAGTCTAATGAGATGATAAGACCTACATTGGGCGGATTGAAAACGTTTTTTAAGGGTTAAAGAACAACAATTGTTAAATAGCAAAATGTATCACGTGATTTTTATGCCTGTTCCTTTAAGAAAATCATGTCACTTACGTGAAAGTAACATAATAAGTACATTTAAAAAAAAACAGCAACGTACGCAAAAGCAATCAAAAGTTAAAACAGAAAGACACATTAAATACAGTACTACTATTTTTCAAATTTATGAAGGCTAAGAGACACACGTGATATTTACCAGTTTTCTAAATACAAGAATAATACAATGCATGCTTGACATTTTGCTTTTGGATGGTGTGGTGGTAAAACTATGGGTCACTGACCTGTTGAATCCCAGCATCCTGCCGGCCACCTCTACTTCGCTCTGTCCAAATCCACCCTCACACACTGTAGTCCATTCTCCGTTGACCGATATTTCTAGACGTCCTGCCTTAGACGTGCCGCCATACAACCGGGCTGTCATCGGTGTGGCTGTCGCAAAAAAGACGGTTATCGGGTTAAGTCGTATCTTTGTTGGTTGTCTTTTGCGATTGACTGCAATACACACATCATGTGTTCAAATGTTTTTTTTTACTCCTAGTTTTGTTTGAATTAACGGTATGGAAGTGTTTATTATGTGGGTGTACTGCAACTGTGAATCGCGTAAGGGCTTAGTAAGAGTACAGGGTAGTTAGTTATGTAAAGCCAGTAACGACAAGGAAGACCACTCTAGCAGTAAGGACTGCGTAGGCCATGGATCTCGGGCCTGATTACTTTTTTCAACCTTGCTACCGCCTAAAGTTCTAAGGTTTAACCGCGCCCACCAAATATTTTGTGTCACCGTTAACCCTTTGCCCTCTGACATTCTCATTCATTTTCCAATACATGTACATGGATTCTACATTGCAGTCCATGGGAGCTACCCGCCGGACACGAAAAGACCAGAGGAAGTCAACAACGAGCACCGGTACCAGAGAGACACCAGTGAGACCAGCCATACTACAAGGCAGTTAAGAAGAGTGGTATGCAGCATCAGACTCAAAGAGGGAGCAGGATAAAGATGATCCGGGGACCTCTACAAAACAGGAGAGGAACGGTCCGGATTGTGCTAACTGTGTAACAAGCAAAGACACCTTGCGAAGCACTGTAACAAAGTAAGTGGGAGGTTAAGGGAAGAATCGCACCATGCAAGATGTCTTGTGATCCGGCCGATCTCAAGCACCACAGGCGGTTGTGCCAACGTCGATGCGGCTGAAGATAATGTAACGGACACACGAGCATTTGAGTAACCCTAATCATCTCCCAGAGATGACATAGACCCATACTCGTTTGACTATATCACACTATTGGACCAGTGTAGCATAAGATGTCACATGGTATATCAAGGCATGCAAATTATGCTAAAAAAGGCCAACAGCTGCAGTCGGCGATCGTAAGCGACTCACCCAAGAAAGCCAAGACCGACAGAGCTAAGAAGTAAAACGGGAAACAGAGACATTAAAAGACACGACACTAAAAAAATCGGAGACGAACCAGTAAGGAAAACTGAACCTACTTCCGGTGAAAGGGATCATCATGGATCGATGGGAAAGCTGATGTTCTGATGCTTCTCCAAGCGCTTAAATTAAAGAGCATGCAGACTACATTTCTCTAATAAAAGAAGGATAATTTGAGAAAAATCGTCTAGAGTAGATACCACCATAAATGCTTAAATGGAAAATCACAGAATAAAACTGCGATAGACGGCGAGGAAGCGAGAACGAAGGAATCATCTACGGAGTCAGAGGCAGGCCATACAAAGGCAGGAAAAGCCAAAGGTCAGGAGAGTCGGCCAAGCACTTTCCTAGCTGACAAGCACCATGAGCTCCAGTATCACCTGGTGAAGGCGATGACAAGTCAATGGGAGAAGGTGGAGCGCACCACGCCGCCAACATTGTGGTCCACACTGGAGAGCAGTGCGCGTGAGAAATTCAAGGCGCAGATGGCAGCACTCACTGAGTGACTTATGCTGTGGATACGGTTCCTATAGCTGTATCGCCCACGAATACATCATAGTAATGAACGTCCAGCCTAAGGCGGGGGGATGTGAGAGGAAAGTCTGTAGATTGAAGACAACCTGTGTATACGGTGAAGTGTTTCAATCTTCTATCAGGATGCCCTGCATGTAGGCGTAAGAGTATTAATTGATGTTGTGTGTAACGTTTACATTAAGCATTAATTATAATGTTTCTCTAACAACTTGCTGAGTAATTAAAAGTAATTGAAAATGTGTGAGTGATAAGGTGACTGTGTAAAGTTTATTAATTGTTGGTGCTTCTAACTAAGAAAAAAACTATATTTCTGTCGTGAACAGCAATAGAGACTATATATTATTATATTGTATACTGTTAACGACATTCTCCTTTACCAAAGTTTTTAAAGGTAAGATATAACAACATTTTGTGTCATATTTAAATTCTCTTCTTTAGATGAAACTAAAACAGAAATGTGAATTGAATCTGTTTTGCTTCGTGTGCGGACGTTCAGCCGATAGACGTTTCGGAGTCGGAAGTTTTGCCGACCGGAGGCTGCTTACCTTTTATTGACTGGTGTTTTTCTCTTTTCATAATAATAACAACAACAACAACGCCTATTACACACCTTACAACTCACCATTTGGTGTCTAAACTAATTCGTAAAAACAATAATTTGAAAGCAATAAAACGATTATTAACAACACCGTGATTTAATTTTTAAGAAAACAAAAAATACTGGAGTAATTGTAAATGTTTAATTATTAGTTGTCTACATACTGATGTTGCACATGACGCCGACATCCTGCCAGTGTTCACAGTCTTGTCTGTAGAGCCCCCAGTGTTCACACTGCGCCAGGCTGGTTTCGTTCCCCACACACTGCAGGTTACTGAACATAACAGGACCAGAGCCTGCTCCGTACTTGACTGACCCCACGGCTACTGCTGTTGTGCTGTCCGACATCAGAAACAAGAACAAGACAATAAACATTAAATTATGCAGACTTTTAAACCTTAATGAAAATTAACGTGTGTAAATAATATGCACGCACACACACACACACACATACACTCATGCCCGCACATGCAGACAGACAATTTACGAATTAGCTGATCGTAATGGATATATAAAATATAGGACTAAGGCAGCGGTTCTCAACCTGTGGGGCGCGACCCCCTGGGGGGTCGCGACGTGCCTACAAGGGGGTCGCGAAGGTGGTCATTTTTTAAAAAAGTTTCTTATACTGGTATTAGTGAAATTAGTTTACATTGTGTAACCGAGTGGTGAGGGCGATCAAACTCCAAATCTCTTCTCCCTATTCAAGTACACTGTCTCGGCAATGCAGTGACTTCTCACTTCCAAAACTCAAAACACAATCCCCCTCTCAACAATTAATCCTCCAATCTTCCTCCTCTCGCCTTTTGCCCTCTCTCTTCCACAATCTCTCATCGCTGACTCCCCTCTCCCTCTCCAGTCACACCTCTCTTTTTTTTTTTTTTAAACATCTACAAGGCACGCATTCAGGAAACGTCCATCATTCACACCCTTTCATTCGCACGTGCTCAGTCCTAGTACTCTAGGTCCCTGACAGAAGGCCATGACCAGACAATGCGCTGCGACTGGATAAAGGCAGCAGTTTTAATCCAAATTTTGGATGCAAGTACACGTGTTTGTTCTCAAGAAGATAGCCATGGATAAATTTATGCTGCGAAAAGGAACTGATTGCGGTGGTTTTTTGAAAAGAAAAAGTGAAGAAACGAGCGATGTGCAAGTTTTGGGTGCTGGAGCCGATGAAAAACCAGAAAGGCCTGCTACGAAAGTAAGAAAGTATGACAATGAATACTTGAAAACTGGTTTTACAAACATTATTGTTGATGGTAAAGAACGGTCACAGTGTGTTGTTTTCCTCGCAATATTAGCTCCAGATAGTATGAAGCCAAACAAACTACGGCGCCATTTGGAAACTCGGCATGCGGAGTTAGCTTGCAAACCTCTCGAATTTTTTGAACGAAAATTGCAAGAATACAAAAGAAACAAAAAAACATTTGTCTCACATACATCAATTCCTAAGAAAGATTTGATGGCTTCGTATCAAGTTTCCTATCGCATTGCTCAAAACAAAAAAGCACATACGATCGGAGAGTCATTAATACTGCCTGCAGCAATGGACATTGTATGGACCATGATAGGAGAAGATGCTGGTGTGCAACTGCAAGCCATTCCTTTGTCAAATGACACAGTTCGCCGAAGAATAACTGAGATATCTGAAGACGTGTCTGATCAGTTGATCAGTCGTATAAAAAGACAAAATTTTGCTTTGCAGTTAGATGAAGCTACTGACACTGCAGGTGACTCACATTTGATTGCTGACATTCGTTACGTGTGGGAAAATAATCTTCTGGAAGACTTTTTATTTTGCAAGAAAATTGAACGCAGAGCAACAGCCCAAGATTTTTTTGGGATTGTCGATGACTTCCTTAAGGACCAAGGCATTTCCTGGAGTTCCTGCGTCGGCTTGTGCACAGATGGCGCCCCTGCAATGGCGGGAAAGAAACAAGGGTTGCAATCTCTTATTAAAAAGGTTGCTCCAGACGTAGTTTGGACTCACTGCATGATCCACCGTGAAGTTCTAGCTTCCAAAGATTTGAGTGTTGAGTTGAACACAGTGCTAACGGATGTCATCAAAATGGTGAACTTTGTAAAGAACAGTTTTGCCAGATCTCGCCTGTTTTCTCTGATATGTCAAGACATGGGAGCCGACTATGACGCCTTGCTCTATTACTGGAATCAAGGTGGTTGTCGCGTGGAAAAGCTCTCGCAAGAGTCTTTGAATTGCGGGAAGAATTGTGGGTGTTTCTGAAGGAGAACTCTTTCAACAAGGCTGACCTGCTTAAGAACGACCGATGGCTGCTGCTAATGGCATATTTATCGGACACATTTGCGAAGCTGAACGTTGCGAATACTTCTATGCAAGGGAAAGACACCACCATATTACAAACAACTGACAAGATGAATGCTTTCGTCCGAAAAATTTCGTTGTGGACGCAAAAGATACGCCAAGAAAATATTTTTGATATGTTTCCGTGCTTGTGTAAGTGCAAGGCTGCCGTTAACTTGAATCTTGATCAGGTGAAGAATGTAATTATTGCCCATCTAAACGGACTGCAAGAAAGGTTTCAGCATTACTTCGCTGAAATGGATGTGACTAAATACGATTGGATTCGTAATCCATTTCTGGCTGATCCTAGCACAAGCGGGTTGTCCACGGAAGAAGAAGAGCAGCTCATCGACCTTTCGAGTGACCAATGCCTGAAAATGGTCTTCCAAACAACACCAGTGCCAAAATTCTGGATTAGCATCAACGGTGAATATCCTCTCCTTTCTGAGAAAGCAATGAAAGTTCTTCTGCCATTTTCAACTTCGTATGTGTGTGAGCAAGGATTTTCAGCATTGGCAGCACTGAAGTCTAAATACAGAAATCGTGTGGACGCAGAGGCTGAGCTGCGAATAGCAGTGGGTACGAACATCGCACACAGGTTCGCTTCTCTAGGCAACAGCAAGCAGGCTCAACCTTCTCATTAATCAAAGTGAGTGTCCAATAAATAATATTTATTAGCACCGCAGAATTTGCTTTAGTAAAATTTCATTAACAGTTATACTTCTTGCAGATACGAACTTTGCTCTTCCGTTGTTGAATTGCATTGATTTCCTCGACGCGGCGTTCGAGGTTAGCTAAAGCTCCCCCCCCCCCCCCCGCTCTTCCACCGACCTAGCTGGCTAAGGGGGTCGCGGACGTACCGGTGTTCGTCAGGGGGGTCGTCACATGTAAAAGGTTGAGAACCGCTGGACTAAGGTGTTATAATGCTTGTTTTCAGAGCACAGGATACTGATCAAAAGTGACAGACATGCCATTCAGCTATGCCACATATAATATCCATCTGTGTCTTCTATAAAACTTTGGATAGCTTGTGGAAAAACCAAAATTTTTCAGGTTCCAAAGGAAGTAAAGTTCCAAAAGTTTAAACTTTTAAGGAACTGACAAAATGGCACCAGCAGAGACAACCATGTGTCCAAAACAATTTACATATTATAACCTTAATTCGTCTCGATTGGGTGGGTCGTGATGCATGGTTGTTCTTATTTGGTGAAGCTATTTGCCTTGGTATTTGCAAAAAAAAATGGGTTAAGGCAAAATTAGAAATTTGTTGAGAGTGCATTATGAAGTTTTGTGCAAATGATTTAGTGCGACCTTAATTGTTAAGCAATAATTAACATTTTCTGAATGAAGGCTGCATACATACTTTAACCACCAAACAAAAAACGGTAGTTAAAAGTAGCACACGAGTTACAGATTTTTTTTCCAGGAGAGCACTTCGCAAACTTCCTTTAACCCCTTTTTGCGTGGGTTGCATGAGTCCATGCGTCCAGTTCACCAAACTCATTGTAATCGCAAGGCCTGCCACACTTCTTCCAGGCTCTGACACCACTCTTGTCCATTTCCAAACTTCATTCGGCGTACATCATATGTAAAGACCTTGTTAAGAAATCTACTACACTACGGAGGAATCTCTCCTTTGTAATTTAAACCCAATTGCTATAGTAATGTAACAGTCGTGTAGGAACCCAAAGGAACAGCCACCAATAATAAATTTTGTAATAAAAATTTATTGATCATAATAAATGTGTCCACTTTTTTGCATGCACTGAGTTAATTACGCAGCCATTTAGTTTTGTTATGCTGTGTAACAAATATAAAAAGGTATGAAATTTAAAAACGGAATAAAGATAAAAATATAATATTAATCGTTTAACCCCGGAATTTTGTCCTTTAAATTAAAAACAAACTTGATTGAGTGCGTCTAATTGGCATTAATCTGCGGTGGAATCCTAAATGAAAGATTACACTTATAGAAACAATCGCACTAAAGTTAAAACTAGAACCTTCACTAATGCAGGTCGCTGTAGGTTTAGAAAGTTTTCTTAGCAACTGTCATTAAAGAGATAAAGAATATTGTGTTGCCATAACATGTTTAGAGTGTTAAATAGATGATATCGAGCTAGTCCTGGAGACTTCTTTAAGTGTACTTCTCTTCTGCCACCTGGTCTACAGTCTAGTCACGTTCTACTGTCACCGTTACTTTTCTGTCATGGATCTAGTCAGAGTGCTAGGACTGGGCGCGTGTGTAGATGAAAGCGTGCGAATGATGGACGTTGTCTAAATGGAACGTGAAAAATGACGTAGAGTGACGTAAAAAGAAAGAGTGAGGTAAGGGAGAGGATCGTTGAGAAGGGATATGGAAGCAGAAGGACGTGAGAGGACATTTTTTTTTGGAAGAAGGAGGTTAAAAGAGCGGATAGAAGACGGAGTGAGTTAGAAGAGAGCCTTTGCCAAGACAATGTGCCTCGCGAGTGAGTAAAAGATTGAGTGTGATAGTCAAAGAAGAAACCAGCGTGTTAGTGACTGTATTTTTTTTAGTCAGGATTTTTTCTTTTGAGTTTTTGTTTAGTAAACAAGGGCAGACTCGATCGAACAGGCGAATCTTTTTTTTTCTGAGTGAAAGAACTCGCAATTGTCCGACCCGCTGGTGAGTTGGAGAGAGCGAGAAACTATAGGCACCGGCGGCGTCGTGACATTTTCAAAGAAACAAAAAACAACTTACTGCTTCTTGAGCAAGGATTTTTGTATCGAAGGCATGAATTATCTTTAAAAACATTGTACTCTCATTTAGTCGCAAATTAATCAAAAGGATACTTCTCTTATTAAAAAAACATGTTCTTTGGAGAAAAATGAGATAATAGCTTTTAAATCGTAATCAGTAAGACTACATACCTGTTAAATCCCAGCATCCTGCAGGCTACCAAGGCCTCTCTCTGTCCAAATCCATCGTCACACACTGTGCCCCAAGTTCCACCGTACAATATCTCTAGACGTCCTGCGTCTGCTGTGCCACCAACTACACGAGCTGACATCTGCTGAGCTGAAATTAAACGAATTAATAATACACTGAATTATTACATGTGTTAAGCTATTTTTTATTATTTAGTCAAGATTGGACTGTAAGTGTTTTCTGTTTTAACTCAATGGCAAAGTCTTTAAGTCGCCGCGTTTATACGGGTTTGAGTATCCTCGAGAACGGGTAATAGTCAACTACATTAGGAAGTAGCTGACTACTTAGTTCTAGTATAGTTTCTACCCTACTAGCTTATTGTTTATTACTAGTATAGTTCCGACCAGCTAGCTGACTATTTAGTACTAGTTTAGTTCCTACCCTTTACCTGACTGTTAAGTGAGAGTTTTAATCTCCTGCCGCCATAACGTAATCATTTCCTATCTTTTAAAACTGGAGAAAAAAAAATTACAGAAATTCTCTTTATTTGGTTTTTAATGATTAAATTAATAATACGCTCATTAAAAACACTTTCTAAAACTATAAAGTAAGAATTAAGTTCTTAAAAATACTGCAGATTCATTTTTTTATTTCAAAGATTAGATGAAGACAACACAAAAAATGTAGGCTATTCGAATAAATTTATCTTTTTTATCGTGAGTTTCTTGCAAAAATCAAATACTTACGATTAGCAGTACAAAATATATAAAAACATATAAAAATAATGCTTAGCTATTTTGATAGACACAGCTATTTTTGTTTTATGCTAAAAGGATTAAATTCATTTAAAACAAAATAATTAAAACTAGAACTGCTTCACTACTTTGAACCGCATTTTCATACCGCGAAAAAATGTGTCCTAGTTCTTTTTTAATAGCATTAATACAATCAGTTGTGACCCTCTACGACGAAATGAGTCTTAAGTGGCGAGGAGCAGTTTGGTGCTAGAGGCCCTCAAAGGTAATAGGGGTCAGTGGTGTGCAGTTTGACTTTTCGTTTGAAATGGATTTGTTGGGTATTAAACTATCAGGAAAATACACTGCTATGTTAAAATAAAAGTTAGAAATCGACTTTAAATGCGTTTTAATCGAGGTACTCTACTACGATCCGTACCGATTTCAGACAAAATTCAAACGCTATTTGTAACAGATAAGTACTTAGTAAAGGGGGTAAAGCGGGAAGGTCGACAACCGTGGTTGATCTGATCTAGGGTAGTGGGCTGGATGTTGTTTGCCCTTGAGCAAATGACGTAAGTTGTGATGTCAAAATAGCGTGACGGCAAAAAGGTGACGAAAAGAATAGAGAAAAGAACGGTAGGTACAACGGAAAAACGACCAGCGGGCGGCTGATCATAACTTCTTTCGTCAACTCCTGTTGATAGGGTTTAATTTGGGAAAATATGACATTAACGTTATCAAACCTCGTTCAGCGGTTTGTCCTTCAAAATCAAATAAAAATCAAATTAAGTCACACTTTCTTGTCTGTCGAGGATACCCAGGACAGAAATTTGTCTTCGCTCACAGGAGCAGGCATACATACTCATACAGACATTTAATACACAGTGAGGAGTAAAGATACAAGTAGTTAGGATCTCCGTTAAAAAATTCCAATACTTATAATTTCTGTGTATATATCAAATAAATAAATAAATTCGAGAGAAAGAAACAGAAACCGACGATGTTTTCTTGGACGATTACGAGACAGAGACCCACTTAAATGTGTCGTTAAACGCCACAAAGCATTAAGGGCATCAGCAGTCAAAAACAATTTTCTCGACATCGTGAATGTTCTTGCGCCGGAATTTAGTTACGGAAAGAACTTGGCCGCCTATAATGTCCCACTACAACTTTACAAACGCGTCACCTCTCATGACCCATTGCAAGAACCACAACTTCTCCACGCCGCGTTTTATTCGACTCTTAATTAGAGGTACATCACAGACTAACAGCACGCCTACTGTCAACAGGTCTAGAGACTCAACAACCCCAGTTGTGCCTTTTCTACATGCGTTACTCTCAAGACAAGGTGAAAGACGCTATTTCGGCTCCCAGCACTAAACTATCTTTCCAAATCTCTGTGATCCGACGTCTGCTTTTTCTCTCTTTGATAAATAAAACCAAAACAAACAAAGATAATCCATGCGTTGCTTCGTGACATCACAGGGGGTCTTTACAATTATTTTTCACCGCAATCACGAACAATTAAAAACTTTTATTCGGATCACCATCACCAAACCTATATAAAACATAAAAGGTTTCGATGCTAACGCCTTGTATCTCTGGTAATTATGTCAAAATGTACTGACGGAACACCCGGTCATCCGTAAGAAAGAAAATAATTTCAAAAGGGGGGGGGGGCAGGGGCAGGGCAGGGGAGAGACGTATACGGTCAAAAGAGTCGTAAGTGGTTAGAGGGGTCACAGTTTCTAGAAACATTCAGAATAGGGATAAATTTAATTCAAAAGAAAAACAATCAGAAAAAAAGACAATTTCGCATCGATGGGTGGCAGACTGTCTATCAGTTTCACGGCTTTTTTTTTTTCACGGACACGAAAACTGCTCCTCACGCGCGGTCGCGTCGTCAACCCATTTAACAAAGCCACTCGTCGAGCTTCGGGTAAAATCTCGCGTGATAACCGCGTACTTACAAAACGTCGTCGGTGTTCAAATGAACAAAAATGTGGGAGTGTAATTTGAAAAGACAAGACTTCTGACAATAAAGGGATCATTAGGCAACAAAAGCAATAGTAGCATGTTATACTAATTTATAACTCTGTACATCATAATGTATTTTGCTGATAAAGATACACAAAGATCTTTTGTCTGAGAAGACAAGATCGTAGACCGCAGTGTGCAGTTTCTTGTGTTGGTCAGTCAGTCAGTCTTCCATTGGCCAGCAACTGTCGGAAGGGGGAGTCCATGGATAGAGTCGGCAGCTGACAGACTCAACCAGAGTCCGCCACCGATGTCGATCGGCTGAAACCCGCTCTAGGTGACCCCTCGTCCAGCCCTTTCCTTTCATCTCCCTTTCCACAGTTCTTCCCCAAGTTTCCTTTGGGCAGCCTCGGTTTCTTCGGCCGTCTGGAGTCCATCATAGGGCGACTGTGGAGAGGTCTGCTGTCTGCTGGCGGAGCACATGTCCAATCCATCGCCAACGCCTTCGTTGAACCTGCGTGGTGATAGACTCGGTTTTAGTTCTTCGGTAGAGTTCTTCGTTGGTGATGGTATTTGGCCAAAAGATGTTAAGTATGCGCCTGAGGCATCTGTTTTGGAAGACGTCAAGCTTGTTACTGATGGTTTTGGTCATCTTCCTTAATTCTGATCCGTAAAGAAGGGTGCTGATCACATTTGACTGGAAGATTCTCAGCTTGATCTTCTGACTGACGTTTTTTTGCCTTCCATGTGCTCCTGAGTGAGGCGAAGGCCTGGCTGGCTTTCGTCAGTCGGGCTCGAATCTCCACCTCCGCATCCCCGGTGTTTGACATTTTGGACCTAAGATAGGTGAAACTGTGAAATTCCTTAATCTCTTCTCCATTTAATTTAATGCTGTCTTGGACTCTGGCGTTCACTCTCATACAGTTAGTTTTTTTGTGTGCTGACCTTCAAGCCAAGGTTTCCAGCTGATTCTGAGAAGGCATTAGTTTTTTTTCCGGCATGTCTTGATGGGGCAAGGACATTAGGGCAATGTCATCAGCAAAGTCCAAGTCTTCCAGCGTTGCTGTTGCTGTCATAATCATGGTCCATCTGATCCCTCTCTTTACACTGTCGGTGGAAGTCTTCATGATCCAGTCCATGGCCATGATGAAGAGGAACGGCGACAGAAAGCAGCCCTGCTTCACCCCAGTACTGATGTTGAAGGTATCTGTGAGCTCTGTGTCACAAACAACCTGGGATTTGAAATCGCTGTACAGCATTGCAATGACCTGAACAAGTTTTACTGTGACTCGTAATGCCTTATGATCTTCCATAAGGACTCTCGGTGAATGCTGTCAAAAGCCTTCTCCAGGTCGATGAACTTGATGTACAGCGGTGTGTTCCAATTGTTGCTCTGCTCCAAAATCTGTTGCAGAATGATGTCCTCGGAGCAGGATCGCCCAGGACGAAATCCTGCTTGTTGTGGTCGGAGGTCTTTCTCAAGAGTTGTTGTCAGTTTTGACAAAACAATCTTGCTGAAAACCTTGCTGTTGAGGGAAAGAAGTGTTATACCTCTGCAATTATTGCAGTCTCGAAGATCTCCTTTCTTGGGTTATTTGAAGATGACCCCTGTGAGACCCCGGGGTATGCTTGCCTAGCGAGCACTGTAAGAATAGGGTCTCTGCCATCCAGGCAGGCATGTCGTAAGAGGCGACTAAAGTGGACACCTCACCTACAGGTAAAATAGGTTGTGGTAGGGCTAACAACCCTACAATGAAAAAAAATAGATATTACAGAAACCAATACCACCACCAACAGTCGAATAGTAAGGTAGTGGCATGTCCAAACTGTTAATAGTCTAAAAGAAACATAGTTCGTAACGTAAAAGTAAAAACAGCAAGCTATTATCTAGATTCATTAAGGAAATATGACTGTTTTAATTATTTAGAAACATACTAATGACTTTCTGATATAATTTTGTTCTTAAACAGTATAATGATAATAATAATAATGATTATGAAAGATAAAGGATAATGAATAATGGACGATGGATTATATGTTCTTTGTCTTAAACACCCTGTAAGAACTTTAGTCGTATTAATCAAAGAACAATAATTTAAAGCTAATAGAACAAATCTAAGCAACACAGTACTGACATTTTAAAAAGATAAATTAAATGCCGAAATGGCTGTAAATATTTCTGATCAACTTACTAAAGTTGCACATGACGCCGACATCCTCTGAGTGTTCACAGTCGTGTCTGTAAAGCCCCGAGTGTTGACACTGCTCCAGGCTGGTTTCGTTCCCCACACACTGCAGGTCACTGAACAGAACATGACCAGAGCCTTCTCCGTACTTGGCTGACCCCACGGCTACTGCTGTTGTGCTGTCCGACATCAGAAACAAATAACAGACGATATAAAGATTAAAAATAAACATTTTCTTTATACTTAATACAGACTAAAGTTTGTAAACACATGTATACAAGCTCGCGCGCGGACACACACGGGGCATTAGTCACAGAGCAATCCTCAGTTTATTTCATGTCACCGTTGCTGTTTCTGATGTTGTAGTTGCTGCTTTCAACTTTTCTCCTCTTGTTCAACATTGCATGAGTGTTTTCTTTCTCAATTCTATCGCGGCCTTCATTTCTATTTCGCCTACTTCTCTACAACCTCAGTATACTTAGCAGAGTTTTAGCTCCGCACATGTAGCTTGTCTGAATGTGTTTCCACTGGTCACTTATGCTACATCTTTGTTATTTTATTCGTTGAGGACGCTTTAAAAACCTTTTGTGTGAAAGCATTTCACTTTTTTAAAGACTCTGCGTCGAAGTCTCTTTCTAATTTGCAAACCTCGACTTCCTGAATTTTTGTTTTACTTAGAAACGAAGCACAAACTCCCACTGGTTGAAAAAGACTCTTATCATCAAAGGCAATAGTGAGCCTTAGATACTTTTTAACTTAACACACTTTATATTATCAGGCTAAACTTTTTTGTTTTCTGTTTAATGAGCCATTGGATCAAACTTGTAAAAGATACAAAAATAACTTTTATTTAAATTGTGTTTATGTTGTTAGACTACACCTACCTGTTGATTCCTAACATTCTGCAGGCTACCAAAGCTTCTTCTTGTCCAAAACCGTAATCACACACTGTGTTCCAAATTCCATCGTAAAAGATTTCCAGACGTCCCGCCTCCGCAGTGCCACCAACCACACGAGCTCTAAACTGTTGAGCTATAATGGAAAATACAAATATCTTATATTAATAATGTACTTATATCTTTGTCGCGTTTCATGATTATCAGATGATTACATGTTTCTTCATTTTTTATTTAGCCGGCAAGTAACATTGTCCTCACCTTATGTATGTTCACGTATTTTATTATTATTAAAGTTTTGAAAAACATTTCTACCTGATAGACGTTTGCACTAAAGTGTTTTTATGAACATTAGCATCATCATCAACATTTTCGTTGTCGCTTGATAAATCAGAAACTCATTATTGACTTAGATTTTGTATTCATTGGTGTAAAACAGCTCATTGCCTATCTGAAGCTAGTTGCACTAAGAAGAAGGCTATGAAACTATAAGTAAAAATCAACTTATTGCATAGTGACAAAAATCGAGGAGGAATGAAAGTCGAGGAAACAAAAATAAATGGATACCACATTATAAAGAACGGCGGAAGAATGGAAGAATACGAATATTACATGTTAGATAGGCATAACATAACCTTGAGTTGAATATCTGCAGCAAACTAAGAATAAACAAATACAGAAAAGAAACTATCGGTACCGAGTAAAACCAAACAACCATTCAATTCTTATCCGTGGGAGAGAAAGCACATTTATGTTCATAGGTCGTGTGGGTACTAACTCTTGACAACAAATAGATTTCTTGGCCACAAAAGCAATAGTAACATGTTATACACGTTTCTAATTCTGTGCATCATAACACATTTGGCTGATAAGGCTACACACAGATCCTTTGTCTGAGAAGACACAGACCACACAGACCGCAGTGTTACAGTTTCTTGTGTGGTCAGTCAGCCAGTCGTCCATCGGCCAGCAACTGTCGGAAGGGGGAGCCCATGGATAGAGTCGGAATCTGATAGGGTTACACCTTATTGTCTATATTGACATAGTGAGCAGGTGGTTTACAGGACAGGTTCAGTCATGACGTTCGTAAGCCATCTATTTCTGTGGCCACCGAGGTGACAAGAGTTTCCAATGTGCTTTAAGAAATGTTCTACCTGGTGTCATACTGTGTCACATGACTAAAGAAGACCAGCTGAAACTGCCGGACTGTTGAAAGCGGAGGTTCCTGGTGTCCTACAAGACTTTAAATCGTACTTCGTATAAAGTCGTTTGTTCTATGTTCTCTGTATGAGATCCGAAGAAGCCTCCTTGTGGACTTGTTCTCCAATGCTTGGATTCTTAGACAAGAATCCACGTTTCACATCCGTAATAGTGGATCAGAACTACCAGAGATTATTACAGCTTGTACTTGATATTCAAACTTATCGGCTATGCCAAATCCAGTCTAGCATAACCATTACAACTAGTCCGAGTAATTCCATTTCATAGACATTTGACCTGTTTGTCAGTTTGTCAGTTGGTGCGACCTTGCAGTTGTTTGTTAGTGCCTGCTAACAGATTATGTCGTCTGCAGAGTGTAGGCTGCATATCATCTTTCAACCAATGGAAATGGAAGCCTGATGGTCGTGGAGACATTTAATCACCGTGATAAAGGTCGTTCTGTACGTGCACCTACTGTGGTGCAAAGGTAAACTTCGTTATTCTGCTAACGACCCCTCTGTGGTGATGCTGATGCTGTTTTGTGCTATTTTTATCATGACTTTACTTAAGTCGCTGATAAGGCTGATGCTTCTGTAATTCTGGCACTGTTTGCTGTTTCCTGCTTTTCTTTAAGTGTGGAAGGTAACTAGAAACTGAAAGCATGGCTTTTTCAGAGCTTTTGTTAATAAGATTCTTGAATAAAAAAATTAATAATCAAAAATTTAAAGGCAAAATTACTGATTAAGAAAATGTAGGAGCTTGAAATTTACTACAAATTTATTTTCTTCATGTACATTTATATTGTTTGTCCCCTAGGAAAAAGTGATGTCAGCAATGAACAAAGGAAACGTTTCTATTCAGACATTAGTCATTGAATATAATAACAAAAGGAAGAGCAGTTCAAATACCATGGTCGACTTTTATTTAGTTCTTAGAGGAGAAAATCAAAATTCCAGGTTCATTACCACCAAAAACAGTCGAATAGTAATGTCATGGCATGTCCACATTATTAATAGACTAAAAATAAAGCAAATAGATTGTGACTTAAAAGTGAAGCAAGCAAGCTATTCTTTATTATTACCAAAGAATTCAGAATGTTTGAATTATGTAGAAACATCAATGACTTTCTGTAAGGTTTTAGCACATGATGATGATGATTGATGATTAATGATTGATGATGATTGATGATTGATGATTGATGATTGATGATGATGATGATGATGATGATGATGATGATGATGATGATGATGATGAGTTCTTTGCAACACCGTGTTCAACTTTTAAACAAGATAAATCAAATGCTGAAGAAGCTGTAAATATTACTGGTCTCCTGACTAAAGTTGCACATGACGCCGGCATCCTGCCAGTGTTCACAGTTGTCTCTGTAGAGCCCCGATTGTTCACAGTTTTTGCTCCAGGCTTGGTTTCGTTCCCCACACACTGCACGCTCATCAAACAGAATATCCACGGTCAAAGAGCCTGCTCCGTACTTGTCTGACCCCCACGGCTACTGCTATTGTGCTGCCCGACATCAAAAAGAAGAGCAAAATGGAAAATCTGGGTTAGGATAAGAAGTTTATATAACACACTTTTTTAGGCACAAAAAATGATTCTGCCTTCTATTTACATTGCAAAAGGATCTGCCATTCTCTTGAAAATACACAGAACCAAATAAGTATACATATATATGGTTTCGTCTACTCATGGTGGAAAAGGGCTGTGTAAAGTGGATTGTTTATTTTATAAACGAGACACTGAACTGCCACTGGTTCCACCAGAGGCAATAGTGACCTGAAATACTTTTTAAACTTAATTCCATCTAGATTATCAGGCTAAGCTTTTTGTTTGTTTGTTTCATGTTTAATGATGAGCCAATGTAAATCGTGTAAAAGAAGCAAAAAGCAAACCATTATTTAAATTGTGTTTATTTCGTTAGACTAACACATACCTGTTGAAGGTCCTAACATCCTGCAGGCTACCAAAGCTTCTTCTTGTCCAAAACCGTCATCGACACACTGTGTTCCAATCTCCATCGTAAAAGATTTCCAGACGTCCCGCATTCCGGGTGCCACGACCACACGAGCAATCTGAACTCTTGAGCTAACATTGAAAATACAAATATGTTACATGAATAATAAAAGTAAACTATAATAAACAGTCGGCCTTCCATTGGCCAAAAGCCTGTCGAAAGGAAGCACATGGGATAGAGTCGGCAGCTGACAGGGATTAACACCTTATTGTCTATATCAGTGATGCTCAACTTGTTTCGGCCTGCGGGCCATATCCATTTCGGACAGCCGTGTCGCGGGCCACTTCACCGCAAAATACAAAAAAAGAAAAAATAGAGCAGAGACCATTTTTTATTAGAAACAAGTTGTACTTACCATTAATTATTGTAGTAATTAGGGATTTTGAAGTTGTTTTTCCCCCGAAAACAAAACTTCTGAATGTCCGGCTGCATAGTAGAGTCTAATGTCCTGGGCACTGAATTCGAAATGTTCGTCCCATCGAAAAAAGATGGGAAACGCCCCTACGTGGGGATAAACTGCTCTCTTTCCCTTTTTCGTTTTTTCGTTTTTTTTTTTTTTTATTACTTACATGCCGATTTCCTGCATGTGGGTCACGCGTGCGGCTCGCGGCCGGATATGGCCCGCGGCGCCGTAGGTTGGGCACTCTGGTCTATACATTGTAGCAGGTGGTTACAAGACGAGCTCAGTCTTGACGTTTGTAAACCATGCTATTTCTGTGGACATCGGAGGTGCGTTTACGGTTTCCAAAGATGCTTTAAGAGATTTTCAGTAGGAGTTTATGCCTGGTCACATGAAGAAAGAAGACCAGCTTATACTGTTTCTTGACTGTTCAAAGTGGAGGTTCCTGGTGTCCTACGATAGTGACTCCGTGGCCGTCGTATAAAGTAGTTTGTTCTATGTTCTATGTTTCGTTTCGAGAGTCCGGAGAGGCCTTCCTAATGTACCTGCTGTCCAATGCTTCGATTCTTAAAGAAGAGACAGACATTATTACAACTTGTACTTGATATTCAATCTTATCAACAACCAAACCATTGCCGAAACCAAACATAGCATACCATTACTACAATTCTGCTAACTCTTATTCATATACATTTGAAACTGTTTGTCGTTTTGTGGTGCGACCTTAACAGTTTTGTTAGTGCCTGCTCACAGATTATTCGTCTGCAGAGCGTAGGCTGTAAAATCGTTTTCACAAAATGGAAATGGAAAGTATTGATTGTCATGTAGAGAGAGTAGACCTAATCACCCCTTGATAATATGCGTTGTTACGCGCCCACCTACTGTGGTGCAAAGTCGTACTTCCTTATTCTGCTAGCAGCTCATCTCTGGTAGTCTGATGTTGTTTTGTGTTACCTTTAGCATGACTTGCTTTAGTGGCTGGTAAGGCTGAGGTTATGTGTAATTCTGACACTGTTTGCTGTTTCCTGGCTTTTATGTGGGAGACAATTGTCTTGCTTTTCCAGACAGACAAGAACCGTGAGAAAACCTTTTAATCTTTTTCCCGTCTGGCTTCAGAACTAGCTTAGCTGACTTATATAAAACGTTTTGTTGACTTTCCTTCCATCAGACTTTGTAGAGATATTTGACCCATTGAAGAACGACTGGTAGGTTTCTGCAGGTTAAATTGTTTCTAGTCTTTCTTGTTTTGAAGAGTATTAGGTGGAAACTAGGTACAAATAGTACACTGAATAGTTTGCAGTCACGTAAGTTGTACTCTCCCCAAGAACGACACTAGCACAAACCTATGGCATAGAAATGGCAAATTGAACACCGCAGAATAACAGGCTATATGGCTATAACAGGCTATATGACTTTAGACTACTTAAGAACAGCCCCCACAGTTAAGCAGATCTTCAGAAATGGTCACATCTCATAAAAAGCGTCTCAGGGCGGACCCCTACACGACTTCGATCTGACTTTAAATAAGCATGTGAGAGACTCAGACCTTTAGGGCATCTGCCATGTCATGTATGAATTCAGCCATCAAAGACAGCCTCGTTCTAGTCATTTAGAACGTCCAGATAACTAATAAAACTAGTAATCCATACATAAGGCTACAGTCAGATTCTTTAGGTTATCAGGTCCACAGGTATATGTTGACATATAAGTCTAAGCAAAACTTCGTGAAGCTTCCAGGCAGCTATGAGCAAGGAGAAGGTCCTCTATAAAATATCCTAAATAAACAATATTTCAAGAAACAACTTTGTGTTATTGGTTTTTAACCTGTCCATTGCAGCTTCTATAATATTAAATTCCATGTCGGTGTTTTAGTGGGCGCTTTAAAAGTTGTCAGTCAATTGTGTAAGTAGTTGTGTACCATGTGTAGGACGATGGTTTTCACACCATCCATGATTTACACTAAAAGACGTGC